>NC_048224.1:125171962-125268528 GCF_002007445.2 Ailuropoda melanoleuca | reverse complement strand
CCCCCCCCCCCAAACAGAGGATCTTATGAAAGTACTGCGGGCAAGAAAGAAGAGACAAAATATCAGTACACCCACAAAAATGCCTGTGTACCTCCTGTTTGACCTTTGATGGCAGTAGAGGCATCACAGACACCAAGAGCATTGTAACACCACCCCTGGGAAACAGAAAGCCAGCACTGGAAGTCTCTTCAAGGGAGACATCAAATAGCTGGCCCCTGTTGTTTCAAGCTTTACAAACAAGGTACCATACGTGAGCACCTTGCTCTCTTCCAAAGCACTCCACACGTGCGCACCGGGACAGGCTGCTGCGCGGATCCCGCTTCCGTCTGGAGCCATGGTGCATTCGTAAGACAGGCAGGCGGGACAACTGGGTGGACGTAAATCCCGGGTAGCAGTAAGAAGCCGGGTTCTTGCTCTGCCTCTGTCCCTGGGCAAATCTTAAAAACTTTGTGCCTTTGTTTCTCCTTTTATTTGTAGAAGCGGAGAGGTCAAGACAGAGGAAGAAGCGCTGTACGATCCTTCTTCCCCTTGTCATCCCCCATTGTCAAATCTCCTCTCCAGGCGCTGATCATTTTACAGTTAAATTACTGCCCACGGCTCGTCTCTGTGTTCACCTCCAGTGAATTTTTTCAAAAAGGCTATTTCAGATGCTGTTCACCTTCGCATCGGATTCAGCCCCTTAATTTGGGTTTTCACGTCCTCCGCGAGAACTTCCCTCTTGTCTGGCTTGTTTTTAACCCAAGCCTTTCCGTGTCGGGCCTCGGTGGTGACGTGCGGCCGAGTCGTGGGCGCAGCGCTCAGGAGTATGTGGCGGGACACGAGGTGCCTCCCCCGCCCTGTGCTCCACCGTTCCTCTGGCTGATTTGCATCCACCATTTAGCGGCGGGCTTCCCAGATACTTTCCTAGAACTCAACTCTCTTATCAGCTTCCCCAACGTGCAGCCTGGGACTTTTTTATTGGAATCTTGCCCTGTGGCCGCAGCTTAGAGAGAAAGCGCCAGTGTTCACGCCCTTTGACAACCAAGTGGAAGCCGGCGGGAGCTCGTGCTTCTCTGCTTGTCCCCAGAGACTCGGCCGAAAGGCTCCGAGAAAGCTTTCGTGGCCTCAGCTCTCCCCGAATGCCGAAGCCTGTGGCCAGACCAGCCACTTTCTGTGAAGAGTAAGAAGCCTACCGACAGGCTGGACAGGCTGTGTGTTAGAGCCAACATCGCAATGAATAACCGAGATCTTTGAAATTAGATGTTGTTCATGATAATAGGAACAACAGCTGTGCTTAATCTAGCAGGCAGCAGTGGCCCCTTTCATTCACAGCTAGGTGATTTTGAATTGTAAAAAATAGCAATGAATCACAGACATTTATATGAAAGTATCATGCTTCAACTATGATTTGATAAATTACTGTAACAATCTCTGGGATGTTCGCTTACGACTGCTGGACGCAAGAAGTGTATCACAATTAAAAAATACACACACACACACACACACACACACAGAGTCTTCTCTGTTACACTGTGATCCAAGTTATCCAAAATCCGCTTCAAAAAATATTCCTAAGGATTCATTCTACTTCTCACCCCCAAACTGTGTTTTTTTTTTTTTAACAGAAAAATACGTAAAGGGCTTTTTGTTTTATTTTCTTAGTCAAGAAATCTTGACAGAAGAGAGGAGGAAGCTGCCTTTGCTTGAGCCCCCACCATTAAAATCCTAATGAAATATTTCTTGTTCCTCGAAGACTGTTGTATAAAGAAGATTTGATTTTCCTGAGTAACTGGAAACATCTTCGTGAGGACATGTCTTGCACTAAAGATAGCCTCTGGGTTTTTGGATTTTATGTGAGATCAATTAAGGCAGTTTGCTGCCTTTATGTTTTCTTCCCAGAGCTAGTCTAGTTGCTTCGTGTTTACCCCTTTTCTCTAGCACTCAAGGAGCTGCAAAGAGCAGGCAAAGGAAATGCTCGGCTTTTTCAAGTGCAGAGATGAGTGTTCTTCACCGAAATGAACGCAGGCTGCTGTGGGGGAGTTTTCTTAGGTCAAAATCCCTTAGAATAAAACTTACAAAGTCATTGTTTTCTTGCCTCGTTACACAAATAATATATAAATTTATATTGTAATTTTTCTTCCAGCTGAATCAGAGCTTGACGATTTTGCAAATAATTCCACGCAGAAGCCAATGGCACACACTTTCCTGAGACTTTCATTGCAATCAATAAGTTTGCTGTTGCTGTCAGCCTATGCAATTTCTCTGATTAACCTGTGAAAAGTATTCTCCTTCATGAATGCTGTTCAGAAATAAACAGATATTGTAAAAGGAGACAAGGGCAGGTTCCAGAACTCGAATTCTTGGTGATCTTAAATGATGATGTATGAAAGAAAGAGAGAGGGAAAACAATTTGATTTGCTCCAACTAGGTTGACCCAGAAAGGAGAAGAGCAGAAAAATTGCTTTGCCTAAGCAAACATGACATCAAGTCAGACAAGAGCAGCATTCACAAAATGCAATATCGAGGCTTTATTTAAAATATATATAGTCTGGATCTGAAAGACACTTAAATGCCGGTAATAAAAAAGTCTTTGCTCATTCTGGTTTTCTACTGCTATTTTTCTACTACTTGCTGGCAACAGCTTCTATCTCCTCCCTTGAGATACTGTCCTAAGATTTGGAGTGGGACTCCTTTGCTCTGGTTGAATTATGATTGAACTCAAAGTTCAGATAGGCAAAAAAAGCCATCTGACACTAAAAATCAAGCTGACTTCCAAAGAGATGCTGGTTTTCTAGGGCAATATAGACACTGCCTTTGTAACAAAGACTTAGAATTCTCTGAGGAGTGTAAAAAAATTTAAGCGCAATCTTTACCAGTATCTAGTCTGCGTGGAATTATAACTAGTTTTGCCTGGCGTTCCCCAAAGTGTAATGAGCTCCTCGATTATGCTCTAACCACCTATCCTGGGTTCAAATCAGTGCACGATAAATATTTGTGGAAATGAATGGTTTTTGTCTTCTTTTTTGTGTAAGGTTTGTCTTAGAGTTGGAGAGAGTAATGAGGTAGATTTTTATCAACTTAAAAATCTTGCCTTGGTCGTACCTCTTTGTGGATGACAATATTAGCGTTCGTTCACATGTCCGTTTTCGCCCTATGTGAGACACAGAGGGACACACGTCCCCGCCTTCTTGACACTAGGCTTGGTCACGTGACCCCCTTTGGCCATTGAGCCATGAGCCGTGTGCTGTGCCCCTTCTAGGTGGAGACTCCGGTAGTTGTCTTTGCCACATTCTCACTTGCCCCGCTACTGTAACAGGTGAAGCCCCAGATGACAGCTGCGCTGTGACCCTGGGTCCTGGAGTCAGGGTGAGGATCCTGTGCAGGTGACCCACAGAAAAGCCATAAAGCATACCTGGCATGAACGAGCAATACACTTGTGTTCTTTGTAAGCTATTTTGGGGGTGTCTGTAGGTGCCACATATTGCCTAGCTCAGCTTATCAGGATCGATCAAGTATTGGCAAAGCTCCCCAAGATATTACCCAAACCCAACTTCTAAAAAATTATTATTTTTTAAGATTTTATTTATTTATTTGACGAGAGAGAGACACAGCTAGGGAGAGAGGGAACACAAGCAGGGGGAGTGGGAGAGGAAGAAGCAGGCTCCCAGCGGAGGAGCCTGATGCGGGGCTCGATCCCATAATGCCAGGATCACGTCCTGAGCCGAAGGCAGAGGATTAACGACTGAGCCACCCAGGCGCCACCCCCCCAAAATTATTTGTTAACCAGCAATATCGTGGTGCTGTTGCAGCTGCTCGCTGTTCATTTACTGTCAACCTGACTTTTCTTTTTTTTTTTAATAGCTTGGCCAGTCTTTTAGGTGTTAGGAAATACCCATGAAGTCAGAGCCTTTGACGATAATGACTATGAATGAGCTTAAGTAATAAAATTATTGTGTATTGCAGATATCTTTCTACCTTTAACATTTATGAAGCGAAGTCAATTTTCACTCAAACAGGTTTCTTTTCATCTGGTTTTCTCTACAATGTTTATGCCTGAAGTTTATTGCTAGCAGTAAAGAGTGTCCAAGTATGTTATGGGAATAGCCAAATTCCCAGTGCTTTAAAATGTATTCCATAGGCCCCAGAGTCAGTTAAAAGCTGATTGATTATACAGCAAATACATCAAAACTGGTATTTATGAAAAATCCCATTTCTTCAGCTCTATCTCTTATAAGCGGGAACATCACATTTGGGAGTTGTGGTGCGAATATCTCAGACAGCTATGAGAAAAATTACTGCAGAGTTTCCATGACAAAGAGAAGGTTCTTTAAACTGCTCAATAAGTTAATAAAAGATCTATGTCAACTGAATGCCTCTCCTGAACATGTATTTTAAAAGGTGTGGTTTAAGTAGTTTAGTATGGCCCGTCTATTCAGGCTTTCATATTCAAGTCACCAAAACACTTATTACATAGCTGGATAAAGGAAAAATGTACTTTCTCAGCAGACTGGTTCAGAACTGACAAGAAAGTTTCTGTTTAATTTGTTCAAGAGATGGGCAAAAAGTTCTGGCTTAAGAAGGGAGAGTGAGATATAGGCTAGCCTATCCCAAAGATGCTACAGATGTTTTAATGTTTTCCATTTGCATATTTGGTCAATGATAATTCATTTGTTAATATATCTTCCATGTATTCTTTATTGGCATAATCTATTGTAGATTACAAAATCAAACTCCTTTTTCCTAACACTTTATGGACTCTATACTTGATACTATTCCCTAGAGGAGACAGAGTGTGTCTAACAGGTTTGATAAGCTATGCTTTTTTGCAAATAGTCACTCTTGCCTTTTTGATGATGCCAGCACTAACAACAGGCTATGATACAGACTGTGTGTGGTAGCTAGTTCTACTAAGTGCTATGCAGCGGAGAAGAAGCCAGGACTTCACATTGGTGATTGACTGAGGCATAAAGGATGCACCAATCTGGGTTTAGCTACAGTCTAGAAATTCTGAAAGAAACGTTCATGTCTGAAGGGAAAAGCCAGCATATCAGCATACCATCAAACAGAAAGAAAATCTGTATAGCCGTATTTGGTATCTGAAAGTATAACATTTCATGCTTATGACATAGTCAGAGGTCAGCAAAGCTCTAGCTTAAATATTTCTGAGGACAAAGTACAGTTTAAAAGAGTTGAAAATGGCTTGGTTGGTCAAATTCCCCCCCAAATGGTTGTAAGGACCACTTACTTATACCTAAATGGTGCAACAGGTCCCCCTTCCTTTAAAACGGGTGGCATGACTTTATTCCATCGTTTATTTCATTGAGAATCCATGTGAGTCTCTGAACGTGCCATAAAGAAGTGGGGGCAGAACGGGCTTCAGCATCTCCCAGGGAGGAACGCGGCCAGTGGGATGGTCCCTTTTGTTTCTCCCTGAGGCATACAGCCCAATGCAACTGAACACAGCCTAGCCTGAGCTCAAAGGGAGGTCTACGCTTTTCCAGTTTCACTATTCTTCCACATTCCTGAAAGAATAGCTTCTCCAGGATGTAAAACCAGTCCACTGTCCACTAGGCATGAACTGAAAATTGCACATCAGGAGTGGACATTCTATCCAGGTTCCCAACAGGGCATACCACTGAATCCTCCAAGCCCATGGAATAAGCAGAATATCCTTCAGATAAGCCGCCCTTCTCTATGTGTGTCTTATGCTATTCCCACCTGCGCCTCATCAACCGCAAGCCTCTTAGATGGAAGGAAGCCTGTGTCAGGCTGCTGTCCCAGCTACTGCTGGCTGCTGCTGTTGCCCGGAGAAGGGCAGGCACCGAGACGGAATGAGACATTGGTTTTAATGTTTCGTATTTTCTCCCTGCTCTGAAAGCGCGCTGTAGTTTGCTGCTGTTATTACCAAGGGTTCATTGAAAATGAAACTGGGGTGTCTTGGTGGGATTTTGCAGTAAAGAGATAAAGCAGGTTCGGGCAAGACTGGGCAGTTCACAATTTGAAGTGGATTGAGCAGTAGCCATTTGTTTGCTGGGCTGAATGGAGCATAATTTATGCAGCGGCAGCAGAGGCTGAAAGCCAGTCTGGCCTTGACCCATTTATCTTTAGAAAACTAATTAAAGTGGAGAATCTGGTTTACTGTTGTTATTGAGGTTTTACTTTTTCCCACTCGGGCCAAGCAGAGACTGAGGTGTGTGTGTGTGTGTGCGAGTCTGGGTGGAAGGTAGGAAATATCAGTTTCACCTAAAGACAGCAGCTGAGGCTCTAGATAATAAAGCAGTTTCTTAAATACAGCCTGACATCCTTTTGAAATGCAAAATAGTGGATTTAGCCAGATGCAGAATCCTTTGAGGTGACAACGAAATGCCATGGCAATTTAAAATGAACAACAGACAGTTTCCCTGAATCCTTACAACCAAGACATCCTAAATCACACCAAAATGGCCCCAAAGAGCAGAGAAGAACATTTTTATGACCAGCATTTTACTCTGAAACTGGGATTAACCATCAGGCAGGAATGATACCAGAAACTGAGTTGCTTTGTCTATTTCGCTTCAGAATAATAAAGTGCATAACTTGATATTTTGCAAGTTCTTAAATCTATACATAATAACATCAATAATTCATATTTAGCACCAATGGCAAACCAGTGAATTTCAAAAGTAACACTGTATTTTTGGCCCAGCGAACGAAGATATAGGAGGCCAGCAGGAAAGTCCAGCAGACAGGGTGGGGGTGGAGGATGATATTATGATTTACGTTCCTTCCAATAATATTCCTCTTGGGGGAAATCTACAGGGCCCCTGATAACCGTAAGATAAGGTGATTGGACTGGCTCAACGGCTGGAAAACCTAGAAGTATCAGGAGGATGTTGCTGGGAAGGGTAGGCGCATACGATCCGAGCTGGAACTACTCTAATTTTGTCCTCCCATGACGTTTGCTCCCCCATTTCCCATGTAGCATCAGAAGACCCTAAGCCATCTGTCTTCCCTGTTCCTTCTTCAAGGTCTCCTCTTCCAGAGTATTCCTGCTCCAGATTTACCTCTTCACTTTCCTTTCTCATTCAACCTGCCCTGGGCTCAGAGAACTGTGATGATGAATGGGAATATAACTCAGGGGACAATTTCCTTTTAAGGAAATGAATTTTAACAGAGGAATTCACTGCCTGAATTGAAGGCCAGGCAGACACAGAGCGCTATGATGTCATAGGCGTGCCGCGTGAATAAATCTGTGCTCTGCAGGTAAGAGTCATCTTCTCTCCTGGGTCCACAATGCTGTGCAGAGTTCAGAACGTTATGAAAAGGTATTATCAGCATGGGATGGTAGTATGAAAACCAGATTAGAAAATTTAACTCTCTGATTATTATGGTTAATATATAAAGTCAGGTAAGATAACCTGGGTGTGCCGTCCGTCCTCAGCCCCAACACAAACCACACTGTACTAAGATATACCCAGGGCGCCCTCCCTGAACGCTCTATGAGACATCAGTAAATCCAAGAAGGAAGAAAAAAAAGAGTAAACAACCCATACCACAAACAATTTCTTAACCCCCTAAATTCTCTGTCCTCGCTAATGGAAAAATTAGCTCCTTATGCATGACAGCTGATGTTGGTTTGTTGTTATTATTAGCGAACTAATTATTCGCTCAGCGCAAGAAGAAAAAAGCCAATATATTCTATCAGGGAAGAGCTAGTTTTTCAGGCAGACTACACATAGTCTGAACATTGGGACAGAATTTAAATCAGCCACCAAATGAGTTAGTCTAACACAAAGCTTAGATTGAAAACCTTGCCATTGGGAAGGAATACCAAAATGGTTGTTAACCATAAATACCAAGCTGAGAGGAAGCCTCTAAACCCATCGGTCATGCGCAGTATTCAACGCGCTTTAGTCTGGACAGGGAAAGTGGAGGTGGAATTTCTCAAGAACTCTCTGAAATGACTGTATGAAGACAAATGAGGATGAGAGTAAGAAAAAAGAAGACCAGAGCTTACACTATGTTGCATTGTCCTCCACACAATCCTCTGGGAAGCAAGAGGAAAACAAATTTAAAGGAAAAAGAAAGAGAGATTATTCTATACATAATAGCACAGCACAAGTATAACGTTTAGCTTTATAGGGCTGGCATTCCCCCCACCCCCGCCCCAAACTCCCTCAGAATGACCAGGAGAATGTTCGAGAAGCCTGTACAACACAGTACAATGTTGAATACTTACTGCAGGGTCATTGGTCTAAATCATCACCAACTTGATGAATTAACTTCCATGTGTCTGTTTTTTTTTCTTTGAAATCTACTTTTATAAAATACATTCCTCTAAGATACATGATTTAAAGTATATTTTGCTCTGATGAGTCCACTGGAGTAAATAACCAACATTCCCTGCCCAGTGTGTCCAGGAGCTCTAGAGCATGTCATGCTCAATTTTCTGAGCTGTACAACTAATTGTCTTTCACAGACGATAATCTGAAATATCTCTGTATTCTCGGATCTTCAAAATCGAGCTCTTTTAGGTTCATGTATTTTTAACAGTTTTTACTTCCAGTGACATTCCAGTGGAAGTTTCTTTAAAAAAAAAACTCATAGTTTCGTGTTAAATTATGTAAGAGAATTCATGAAGTATAAATTTAAGAAAAAAAGGAAGAAAAATCAATCTTTTGCAAATAATCACCTCTGGCCTATTTAACTGAAAATCAGTAACAGTAGGCAGGGACAGAGGGCCGCTGGGGTGGGTGTTGGTAACAGTAAAGACATGTGACCATGGGGCACCAATCTGTTAACCAAAATATTTGATGGCATTTGTACCTTCAACAAACCATGGGTGCTGCAGGAAGGACTGTGATAGTCTTTGATGAGTCAGCTTTTCATCAGCAGCTGAATTTATGCAAGTGTATTCATTCATTATTGGATAATAAAAATAACTTCAGGGTAGAATGTCTGAAAGCCACTGACTACCTAAACTGATTTTTATGCCCATATTAACTTTAGAGGAACAAAGGGAAAAGCTTCCTAGGGATATAAAGGAATTTATAAGTTCCTTAAACACCTAATAGAGGTTAAATGGTGGAATTGATGTATTTTTAAGAAAGAATTTTGTTTTTAATTATTCTATAGAAGTTCTAGCAGCAGTTTGCCCAGGTTAGGGTTAGGAGATTTACTTCTAAAAACACCCCCATAAGTACCAGTTCATATAAAAAATAGCTTTACGATAATTGATATAAGAACATTGACTAAAAGACTCCAAAGTTAATTAACACAGGTACTCATTTTAAGTGGTAGTAAGAAGCAACGCCCCAAGAGCTTTACAATTTAGTTATTTTTCACTTTGGCAAAAGCAGTGGGGTGACTGGGATATTCTTTTGATGCTGTCCTTGAAGGATATTCTCTGCTGAAACACTTAGAGAAATTAAGGGAAGTCTTTTCCAATTATCCGCCTTTTCTGGGACACACGCTTCTTATAAATATTCAGGAAACATCTTTTCAGGAGAAAATTAAAACAGGAGTAGGTAACATGAGACTTGTTTATAAACAGTCAAAATAGGCTGTAATATACGGCAGACCCATCAAGAGAATTTACCAATGCATGCATCTTGAAGATGATTTGGTCTGACTGTTGACATATAAGCTGTCATATGAACAGTCGGTCTAAGGTAACCGCTTTACCTTTCCACTATTCAGAAATACATTGAACCCTCAAAAGGAAGAAAGCCTTGCGGGAGCCAAAGGCTGCAAACGAAGATCCTGATGTGAGCTTTGGGCTTAATTTGTGTTTCTCAAGAATAACCGTACATAGTTCCTTTTGATGTGGAAACAGCCCCTTGCCCTTAGGGACTGGGGAAGTGACTCCGGGTCAGTTGATGGCTGGCTGTGAATTACAAATCACTAATTCTTACAATTTGGGAATTTAATTCAATAAAACATTAATAAATCTGCCATTCTCTCTTATAGAGCCTGAAGTCACACCTATGAGGAAGTTAAGTACCGTGTGCTGTCAGAGAACATTTTAGAATAAAACTGACTTATTGATTTATATTCCTATGCACTGAATCTGGCCCTTATGTACTCAGTCTGGTCCTTGGTTTTTACCCATGATTATATGATTAACCATTACTGATTCTTTTCAGAAAAAATTTGATTAAAGTATATTTTGGGGGGTGCATAAAAACAGAAGAGCCTAAATCAGTTTGCTATTTGCCAATACTCTTCAAGACCTTTATATTTGGGGCATTTCGAAGATCATCAATGAATTTCCTTTCTAAAAGAAGGTTCAAATTCTAATTTCCTTATCTATCAGATATATCACATGACAATCTCAAAGCATTGATGTTTTATTTAGATTGTGCTAAATTGCATACATACTGCTGTCTTGAGAAAAATATTTTTCTTGCTCTACTTCCCCTGTTTGAGTGTGTGTGTGTGTGTGTGTGTGTGTGTGTGTGTGTGTGTCTTTTTCTCCTGGGGAGGAGAGAAAACTGTGCTTCTGTTTCAAAGGAAAAAAACATTAATTAGTCATCGTAGATATCATTCTATTGATCCAATTCAATCCAATTTTAACTAAGTGCATAATGCACCCAAATTGTTATTACATTTTACTGATTGTGGTAAGAACACTTAACATGAAAGCTACCCTCCTAACAGATTTTCAAGTGCATGAGACAGGACTGTTATCTACAGGCACAATGTTGTACAGCAGATTGCTAGGAATTACTCATCTTGCCCCGTGCCCCAGTTCTTAAATTAGAATTTATGAAAATTCCAAAAAGCCTGAATTATTCCAATAACTAAGTTAGAGCCAACTAAAATGGAAAAAACAAAAAAAAAAAAAGAGAGAGAGTGAGAGAACTCAAACCCATACTCACCATTTGTGCTTTGGTGAGAAGGATCTTAATAGACAGAGGAGTTTGTAAAGGAAAAACTCTAACAATGGACTCTCATGACAGCCATCATTTCTTTAAAACAACTGGCTAGTGGTTCAGGGGAATCTACTTGGTTGTTTAAAAGAAGAAAGGTGACTACTTTTAAACTCTTCCTGAAACTGTGAACAGAGAATAGACATGACCAAGGTAACATAGAAGGTTGAAGCAATACCCAGATGATTCCTTTTTCGAAACCTACACCGAAGTGGGGTTTTATTTGTTAATAAACAGTAATAGATTTATAACACAATTTAGCAGCTAATGACTCCACTTACCCCTTCACTTTTGCTCTTCGTGGATAGGCCTTTATGTTGTAAGCACATTTGATTTTTATAGACAGAGATGCTGAGATGTACTTACGTGGAGGCCAAACTCACCCAATTTAATCATATGAATCCTACAGTGTGGAAGGATATTAACTAAAGTGATAAAGTAATTTATGACAGTGACTAATAAAAGTATTTTCATAATCAGAAATCCTTGAGATCTGAGTTTATATGACATAATCAGATGTGGTTCAGGTATTTTATGACCTTAAGGTTTTTATCTGTTAATTTTACATCAAGATAATTGGCAAGGCAACATTAACAGTGCTAACAATTACAGGTATATAAATTGTTTATAGTGCTATAAATTGCATTGAAAATAATCTGGCAGTATTTCTTTGAAATTATGAGCTTTTCATTTTTTATGGCAAAATTTGATTTTTAAGACATTTAAAAAATGTGTTTACTATGTTTATGGTTGTATTCTCCAAGTGAATTGCTTTGCTGATAGATATCATTTGGTGCCCTGATACACATTTAAGTGGATCAAAGAGTGACATTGTTAAGGCTTCCAACTTTTAAAAGACACACAAAAAAAGAAAAAGAAAATGGTAGTAACATTGACTTGGGGTCTCTTGGCAAGGTCTTTCAAACAGAAAACTTTACACACCAGAAGGCATGATAAAATTACACTGAATAAATAACAGAAGCAGGTGAGTAAGAAATGTGCTATTGTAATTATATCTCTGGAAGATATAGTAACTTAGTCTTCAGATTAATATTTCAGAAGAAATATGAAGTTGAAAATCTGGCCACTGCATGAGTGGATTAATAGTGATAAGACGCCTTAAATAATCTAATTCATGACCTAAAAGGAAGATCTCATTATTTTTCAATATTCTAATTAAGACCAGGAGCAGATATAAGAATGAGATGACTTTTACAACCAACTTTTTCAGAGTCCCATCATGTCTCCTGAAGAATAACCTCGATAACAGAAAGTGCGCACAATGGCCATCAGTCCGAGAGAACTCACCAGCCGGTCCAAGCTCGTGCCTGCGGCAGTTGTGGGTCTCTCCTCAGGATTGTAAGGCCTGAACCGCGTATTAAAATTTTCCGGAGCTGAGCGAGCAGATCGGAGGGCTGGAGCAGGTTTGGGTTGGCCACACCCCTGAAAGACCTGGAAGAACCATTGAAAGGTCAAGAAAGTTACACAGTGAGTTTCTTCCTAAGACCCTGGTGCGGAAGCATGCAATGCAATGGTTTTCCCATTTTTCATGGGACTCCTACCTCCAGAAAACTCTAATCTGTAAATTTAAACGACACCAACTGCTAATATAACAGGAAGAACTGACTAGACAGAGGTGGGGTGCCTGACTGTATGCCCTGACTCTTGTTTTCAACATAGACAGCCAGTCCTCATTATTTATGGATTCCGTATTTGCAAATTTGCCTACTCTCTAAAATTATTTTGCAAGCCCCAAATCAAAAGTCACGCGCTTCTGTAGACAAGAGCTGAGTGGCCCTCCAGGCATGCTCCCAGCTGAAGCCGAACAAAGTGATGGTCGGCCTTCTTGTTGCAGCTCACATGCTGAAAACCAGTGTCCTTTCTGTGGCCTCTTTAGTGCTCCGTTTTTCACATTCTTGTGCTTTTCCTTGGCAATTTCCCTGTTTAAGAGGCCCCCAAGCTTAGTGCTGCGGTGCTGTCTGGTGTTCCTGAGCACAAGGGGCTGTGATGTGCCATATGGAGAAAATATATGTGTTGGATAAACCTTGTTCAGGCAGAAGTTCTGGTGCACTTGGCCATGAGTTCAATGTTAATGAATCAACAGTATATATTAAATAAGGTGTCTTTAAGAAGAAATACACGTAAGTTGCCTCTTGGTGGGTTGACCAAAAGGCGGCTAAAAGCTTGCAGGAGCCTAACCCTGTGTTTCCAGCAGTTCAGTATTTGCTAATTCAGTATTTGTAGCCACGTTATGAGACAGAACGATCACAGATAATGAACATCGACTGTATTAAAAATAGGAATTGTAATTGCTACATTGTGGATGATGTCAGGACTAAATGAACGTGACCGAGACATTTTCATGTACTTGAATTTGGCATTTAGTAAATATCTGAATGGGATTCCTGTTATGGCGACAAATGTATGTTGTGTCTAGCATCCTAGACCACATAACCTGAGTGGCCCCGCTGTGAATAAGGAAAACCAGTACTGCAAGAGTTCTTTGAAAACACTCTTTGGAGCAAAGGTGCGGAAATAGGACAAGCCAACGTGGTGAAAAATCCCTATAATGACAGTTCCCTCTAATTTTGTTGTTGACAGCTGTGCATGTCACGGTTAGGTTTGCTGTGGGAAATCAAACATTTCAGTGTAATGATCCTAGGGACCAAGTAGCCAGTTCTTTCCCACAGTGATTTCAGGGTGGGGTGGGGACACTTCCTTGGCTGTTTTTAGAAGCTTCCTACTCTCTGCTGGTTATCAAGAGGCAATACCTTTACTAGAATGACAAAAACTCTAGTCACATTTTCAGGAAGTTTTGATGAAGTTGAACTTGACGTTTCTTCCATTTATCCACAGGAGGTGGTGATTCTATTCTTAGTTACTTATTTCAGTAAACTCTGCGACTATGTGTGTCAGCTAATTCTGAACCTGCGTGTGTGTGTGTGTGTGCGCGCATACGCGCATGAGCGTGTGTGTGTTTAGAGTACATGCATGCCTTTCGGTTTGGTGATTCGATCTGCTTTCCTCTAAAATAAGCATTTTTCATCAGGCATATTATGGGATTCCACGGAAGTACACAGGAGCCCTTGGAGTGCCATGCCCAATGACAAATTCCATCTCAGGCACAATTCATTTGGTGTTACCACTCCAGCTAATTCCTCTTTGGTTGCATTCAAAAGTTCTCCTTCAACTCAGCATTTTGCAGAGCCAGAGCACTCTGTCCTGGCATTCTCCGAGATTGGTCTTAACACGCTATTGATTATTCTTCGCTCACGCAATTTCTGAAGTTGATGGTGTAAACCAGCATGATAAAGATAGTGGGCCCTTTTCTCCCTAGTGCCTAAATCACTTCCCAGTGGCAAGGTCATTGCTGATGGAAGGCATTAACATTTCCAAAGCTCCAGGGTTTTGTTGAGTGTGCTATTTTGGATTGTTCTGAATATGACAGCTGACTTTTAGAAAGTGTAAAGCCTAAGGCAAAACAATGCTAATGGCCTTGCTGGGATTTCTTGAGTTGGGGCACTGAAAGAGTTAACAGGACCTTCTTAATTTGCCCTTTGGGAAATAGCTGGCTTACTGGTTTAAATTAAATCAAAGGAACAAGAAATGCCCTGAAAGAATATTAGGGCCCCAGGGGAGATACCTCATCATAACAGAAAACCTTACCGCTTGTTTGATTTTTTTTTTTCTTTTGAGTGTTAATTATACAGAATGGGAGTAAGTCAATATAGCCTAGTAGCCTTTTGTTATGTATATCAGGTTTGGATTTTTAAGGTGACTTCAGTACAGAAATTGCTGAGAGTATGATTCAAATGGAAGAAGACACTGACTTTCATTATGATGGAAACAACACCTCACCTCATAATAGTTGGAGACCGAAGGAAAAATCTGTCATAATATGTCAAGATATGAATCTTGAAGGTCCTTCAACAGATTCTATTTTACCCTTAGGAAAAAAGGCATGGTCATAAAGAGATCCTTCAGTGGGAAGTGGCACGCCAAGGGATCCAGAGTTGGTTTTCGGAACTTTTTACAGAACCTGAAGGGAAGAATCGGAAAGGAGACTGGTGCACCCACGCGCCCTGTCATTGCTCAGGAACAATGAGAAGCCCTTGGCTGATGCTCATTGCAGAGACTGTATCTTAACATATATCCGTCACATTACTTAGATGAGTTCCAAAGTGAAAATCAATGCTTTCATTTGCCATACATGCAATCTGTTAGTTAGACAATGTTTTTAAAACCTGGGGTTCATGGGATGATGGACAAAAGGAATTCTTGTGCAGGACTTTCGGACCGTCTCAGACCATTTTCTGAGCCTACTGTAGCAGCGGTATAGTTAAGACAAAGTTCTGTGGCTCAGGAGGCCCAGGGCTAGTTCCTCTCGAGGACCAATAAGGCTTTTCCCTGGTGGTCTAGAGCACCTCAATACACTGTATTTCGAATAAGGGAAGCAACAGAGGCGGAATAATGTGGGTCGGTTAAGTGAGAGGTTAAATAAGTTAGCTTACATGAGACAGTAGATCGAGACTCTACTCCGAGGAGTGGTCAGGGCTGGAGATGTGGATCTGGGTCAATAGCCTAAGGTGGTATTTTAAAGCCAAGGGCAAGTATGTGGATGGGTGGCAGGTGGGGCTGAGCACAGTCCAGTGCCATGCCAACATTCAGGGTCCTCCCTGAACTTTAGTATCCTCCTCTGCCAAATGGGAATAATAATATTACTCATCACACTGTGATGATAAAATGCAGTACATAAAAAACAGAAGCCAGCATCTGGAAAAGTAAGTGCTTGACAGTAATTAGCTACTTACGTTATTCTACAACCGTTTTCTTTCTAGAAGTTTTGTTTTTTGAGTAAGGAGATTTGAGGGGAAAAAAACGTCTGGGCTGATGTTTCTTCAATGTTTCCCATAAAACATTATTTCCAAGGGTTGTTAACAGTCGTTACATATGCAATAAATTCCATGCGTCAAAGTGAAATTAGGTATCTTGGCAGGACTTGGTCATATGAGTGTGTGTTCTGACTCATCAGAAGGGAGGCGGTCCTTTGCAGTAATTCCCAATTTGGCCACAGGCTATCCAGAGGGTGCAGGAGGTACTCCCCAGATGGGTGTTCCAGGGAACATACCGTGGGATGCACTGTGAAGTTTGTTCTAACCCACCAGGAGAAGTGATTCATATGTAACACATCCAGATGCATTGACTTCGAGGTGTTTGTGAATCCATTCTACCCTCCACTACTTTTTCTTTTTTTAGATAAAACAATTTTTAAAAGTTGAATTATATTTGAGATACATTATTATATTAGTTTCAGGCATAAAACATAGTGATTCGATATTCTTATACACTACGAAATGATCACCTCGATACGTCCAGTCACCATCGGTCACTATAGAAAGTTATTACAATATTATTGACTATATTCCCTATGCTGTACTTTAGATCCCTGTGGCTTATTACTATTAGTATTATTTTTATAACTGGGCATCTGTCCATCTTAATCCTTTTCACCTGTTACATCCCCTCCCCTTCTGGCAACGATGTTTGTTTTCTGTTATCTATTTTGTTTTGTTTGTTTGTTTTGTTTTCTAGATTGCACATATGAGTGAAATCATATGGTATTTGTTTTTCTCTGTGTGACATATTTCACTTAGCATGATCCCTCCAGATCCATCCATGTTGTGGTAAATGCAAGAGCTCATTTTTTTTCAATGACTGCGTAATATTTCACTATATATACCACAATTTCTTTATCCATTCATCTAGCGATGAACAGTTACGTTGCTTCCACATCTTACCTATTGTGCTGCGATGAACATAGCGGTACATAGGTGTTTTCAAATTAATGTTTTTGTTTTCTTTGGATAAATACCCAGAAGTGGAAGTCCTAGATTGCATGTAGTTCTATTTTTAATTTTTAAGAAACCTCTGCACTGTCTGTAGTGGCCGCACCAATTTACATTCCCACCAACAGTGCAGGTACCCTCCACTACCTTTAATTCAAGAGAAGAAATACTATTTTTAAGACACTAAAGGTCTTTTCTTTATAAGAGAACAGAAGTTTCTAGAGAACACAGTTGCAGGCAAGCCACCTCATCGCAGGAACATATCATTAGCTTTATTCCGTGAAGACATAAATCAGTATTATCTTCTGCCTATCTTCCTCCAAGGGATGTTGTAAGAGATAATTAGATACAGTGGTCCCCCCTTATTCATGGGGGATATGTTCTAAGACCCCTAGTGGATGCCTGAAACCATAAATAGCACCAAACCCTGTATATATGATTTTTTCCCATACATACATACTTATGATAAAGTTTAATTTATAAATTAGGCACAGTAAGAAATAACAATAGCAGACAATAAAATTGAACAATTATAACAAAACGCCATAATAAAAGTTATGTGAACGTGGTCTCTCTCTCTCTCTCAAAATATCTTATTGTTACTGTACTCAAGCTTTTTTCTTGTGATGAGGTGAAAAGGTAAATGCCTGCATGAGATGACGTGAGGTGAGTGACGTAGGCATTGAGACATGGCATTAGTCTACCGGTGACCTTCTCACGAAGGAAGCTATGTCAGAAGGAAGAACATCTGCTTTCGGATCACGATTGACTGCAGATAACTGAAACCCTGGATAAGGGGGGACCACTCACTGTAATCTGGAAAGTTTTTGGCATTCCCAATGTAGATGGATGCTGAAAATACACAACGGAGTTATCCCTCCTGCTTAGTGGGCTTGCAAAACCTGTGGGTTTGGGGAAGATATCTGGCTCATGAATTCTCTATCTTAAAAGGATTACTAAAATGTCTCAGAAGTGTGCTGGCATTCTGAGATTAGAGAAACTGACATTAAAGATACAAATTTCTGAAAGGAGAGACATTTTATTGTTTCGGAGAGGCGAGAAAGAGAGGAAGGTGGTGATAACAGGTTTGAGTGCTATGTCTTAGGTTTTTTAATATAAGACATTTTCCTTTAAGAACATCTCAGCATCCTAATGTATTTCCCTTAAAATAAAACAACGTGGTGCACACTATTTCAGAAGCCCCCGTGGCTTTGTACCTACATATCCTTGTCCTCTGCCGGTTGATTCTACATTCACAGAAGTCATTACTGTGACTGATAAGTCATTACAAGCTGATAAGCAGTGGCTAAAGATCAATCCCGTCTAGGCTCTCGTGTTTTTAGAAAAATTCTATCCTTTCACTTTCTACTCTGTGGGTTCTTATTGTGGTGCGATGTTGCTATTCCCATATATCATTTTGAAATTTGCAAATAGGACTCTCATCTTTTATATTAACATGGGTGGCAGTGAATGCTACCTAGACTTAATTGGACTTGATATTTTGAGAGTAAGTAATGTTTTATTTACTGATTAGATTCTCATTTATATTACAGTGTTAATGAATGAACTATTTGTCAGATGACCACTTGGGGAATTCAAATCTATCCTGTTCGTTCCCAAGGAAACGGAAGCTATCATATCTGCATCAGCTCTCTCTCTATTTTGGCCATTGTTTGCATGAGAGACAGCTGTGGCGTAAGAGAAAGGTCATGAACAAGAGTCTAAAAGCCTGGAGTACTACCTTCAGACTTTCTCCTTAAACCTCTGTGACCTTTGGGTAACATGTTCTCCCCCTTCCTCAGGGCTGCTGGGAAGATAAAATGATATGATGTTTGAAAAGACACAGAAAAAAAAATGAGGCATAGAAATGTATTATTTTAACTGAAGTAATCTGTAATTAAATAGCACAAGAATGAATAACAAATCAAATCTATGGATTATGGAGAGTGATGCATGAATCATTTTTTATGAAGAATTGGATCTTTTACATTTTGTTCATGGCTATTGCTGAATCCCAGATCTGTAAGAGTTCCTAGCACAAAGTATGTGCTTTAAAAAAAAAACAAAACTGGGAGTGAAAGATTATGGATGCATGAAACTTTTAGTTATAATTTTGCCCTTTTGCAAACATTTATGGAAGGCGATTAGCAGACAGATTTGTGTAAAGCAAGATCAGAAAGAGAAGAGAACTTTACACTTATTCAGTGTCAACAATGGGCCAGACACTGTACTGTGTATTTTATATACTCTATCGCAAAGAATCAATTATCTCTTCAAAATCAATTTAAAATTGCTTCCTTAGGCTTCAGAAAAAACAATGAATCATCCATCTGCATAAAAAACTCATTTGATATCTCCCTTCCTCCACTTACTGTGCCAACTTAGAGCAAAACCAAATCAACAACTTTGTTTAAACTGATAAATAGAACCAAAAAAAATCCTGTTTCTTGATCATTTGATAACAGCTACCCACTGTGCTTGAAAAGCCAATTAGAGAGCCGAGGACCCTGTGTATAAAATAGTTAAGCTTGGCTCTCTGATGGCTGGTGCGCGAGCTAAGAGTCATGGGTTCTGGAGATCACATCTCAAGCAATGGCTGTTTCTCGTAGCAAAAAAGACAACTCGGGCTGTTTGCAAAGCCTCCCATCTCAAGCAATGGCTGTTGCTTGTAGCAAAGGGGAAGACAACTTGGGCTGTTTGCAAAGCCTCTCTTCCTGATTTCCCCACCCTGTGAAAATGGTGAGTGGCACCAACTGCCCATGGCTGTGGTTGTACCCTATGTGTCCCTGTGTCCAACTGTCTAAGTTGAGCACAGAGCTGGGGACCCTTTCTCAGAGAGGAAGTGAAATATGTAGACCGAAATGGGAGTGCAGGAGAGGTCCACATATCACTAGTAAATAGATGTAAGTTAAAATACCTTTTAAAATCCTATTTCATTAAAAGTAATAGCAAGAAAAGCCTCATCATCACCATGATATAAGCTTAAACTGGCACCCTAGAGCCTCATTTCACACATTTTTTTTTTCCTGGCTTCTAAGAGCATTCTGCCAATAACCCATGAAGAATTTTCCTGAATATAGGCTTAGAACATTTTAATGACTTCTTTCTTTAGATATAAAATTATTATATTCATTACACTAACATTTTAAATATCGAGTCTTTTTATTTTTATTTGGTTTTATTAGTCTGCCAACTTTCTTTATGGATTGATTTTTTAAGAAATCAGGTTTTCATCCTAAAGTCTCAGAACAATCTGCTCTTCTCTTGTGTTCTTTCCTCCTCCCCTCCTCTCTGCCCCTTCCCCTCTCTCTCCTTCTCTTTTTCTTTGCTCCCTAACTCATGTTTTTCTTTCCTTAAAGACTGATTACGATGGTCCCTTAGCCAAGTCGTCTGGCAAATTCCACGTGGGTCGCTGGATGGGCCCAGGGCTCCGTGAAGAGAATTCCGGGTTATACTGAATCAAGTCAAGTCATCAGTTTCAGCTTTGGCTGTTTTTCACCAGCTTCAATTTTCAAAAGCCAGCTACCATGTCAGTTTTAAGGTTTTAAAAATTTACTCCTGATGCTTACGCAGCTTGGTTCCAGAGTATCTGTCAAATGTTTTGCATACGTCTTAAAATTGTTTCTTCAATAAAAGCAAATTCGTTCCATTTGCTTGAGAAGACGATTTTTTTTTTCCCTTGAAGGGTTTGCTTTCCTTAAACAGCAGAACACCTTGGTATTTTCTCCCCAATGGTGAGTAGGGAGGAATTACAAGGAACTGAACGAAGCATATTTTGAATGTGGTAAAAAAGAAATCTTAATCTTCTTGGCCTGGCTAAATGATTATTTCATATGCTTTTTGTTTATGGGTTTTAAAGAAATACTTTAAGATCATTTTGCTGAATTTCAATGAATGTGTAAATTTCATCAGCCTTGCTCTGTGTCATTCATTCAACCCATCACTCAACCAATATTCATTGAGTGTCGTTATGGGCAGACACAGGTGCAGGGGATATGCCAACTGGATAAGTCCCTGCTTTCATGAAGGTTCTGAGAAGAAGCGTGGCAATTACATCGTGATATATGCGATGGGGACACCCACGAGGGGCAACTAACCATCCTGGAGGGTCAGAGAAGGCTCCCTAGAAGAGCAGTGGTGTGCTGGAACGGGCTCTCAAGAGCACCTGTTAAATTGTCAGGAATTCCACAAGCCAGTCAGTAAACAGGGGTTACTAAGAGTTACAAGGTATAAATTTAAATTGCATATATTATATTGAAAACAAAAGTAATACATACTCAAAACTCATTACTTCCTAATTATTTACTCTTATCTATGCTCTTGAGGTGATTTATGCCAACCGTGTCAGTCAAGGGGAAACGTTATATTGTGGCGTGCTACTCCATGTTCAGTAACATCACACTGGTAGCTTGACATCACCACGGTGGGAATACTTACACAACAGCAATTGGGAAACACTGTGTACTAGAATATTTACTGCACTGAGAGCTGGCTTGCAAGCACTCACCAGGATACCACTGAATCTTGCCCTGGAAGTGAAGAAATAGTGTCTGGCAAATGGTGCATATAGGTGTTTGGCGTGAAGAGGACAGGAGGTTCCAGGATGTGGAAATAGATTGGGCAAAAGCATGGAGGTGATAGAAGATGGTTCTTTTGAGCAACAGAGCCAAGGCTGTCTTGTACGTCTGGCACGTACAGAGGTTTTCTTACCTCCTACGTGAAGACATCGAGTAGGACTCAGGCTGCGTTGGTCTTGTCCACTACTAACTCTACAGCAGCTAGCATGATGTTGGCAGATAATCAATGCTCAGAAACATTTGCTTTAATAATCCCAGGCACGGAGAGTGGGGAGGGTGGCCTGGAGAGGGGTGGCAGGCTGAGGGCAGCATCGTGCAAGGGCTACACCTAGGCTTGCGTCTAATGGCAATAGGGAGCCATGGAAAGCTGGTAAGCAGGGGAGTAATGTGAGCATATCTGCATTTTCAGCAATCCCTCTGGTTACAGTGTAGAGGATGGATCGAAGTGTGGCAGAACTAAAGGCAGGGAATTAATTAGGAGGCTGTAATCCATGTGGGCGATGGTAAAATCGGGGGAGCTGCTGTGGATGGATTCAAAAGAGATTGAGAAGGACTGTTCAGTGGGGCCCTTCAGGGAACAACTGTGAGGGCAGAGGAGAAGGGGAAATTCTGGAGTCACCTGGGCTTCGGGCTACGAGCAGGTGCGGCAGAGGGGGCCCACGCGGGGACAGCGAGCCCTGGGGAGGGAGGCTTTGGGGGAGGACATGTGTGCGGTTTTTGACAGGGTTATCGGGGGTGGCAGGTGGAGGTGTGTGGCGGGCCGTGGGATACACGGTGTGAGCAGGAGAGTGGTCCGGGCTAGGAGAGATTTGGGGTGAAAGCTACTCCTGTCAACGTAGCGAAGTCAGAATGCTGTGTCCGAGGAGGTCCCACACTTCTCTGCACAAGACCTCTTTTTGTCACCCAGCCCCACGAGCCCCATGTTGTAAAGACATATTGTCTAGCTAACAGGTTACGTGTATTAATAAAGAAATGATTGATTTTCACTTTGTAAGGCAGCTAAGCTACTTGGCTGGTGTTTTAAGATCTATTGTGGGATAATGAAGTGAAATGGAAGAGATATGCAAAACGATTTAGAAGAAGACGACTGACAGAAAGCCATATAATTCAAAACTTTCCGGCAGAACGGGCTGCTGTAAACACACAAAGGTGGCTCCTCCACGCGTTTAAATGTTGGCTGGCTGCGGCAATGACTCCCCCGAATCCAGCAGCAAGGCGGCTCCCCAGGCAGAAGGAAGCACTCAGAGCGGGGGTTCACTGTGTGTGTGTGAGGCTAGGCGACGGAATTCCTCCAACCCGACCATCCACCATCGACCATTGACCATCGACTGCCCCTGGGAAGCATGATTCTAAGGAAGGAGTTCTCCTGTTAAGAGGATGTTGGAAGAAGATATTCAGGTGAGCGAGAGGGTGTCTACCTCTAACAACACGCTAAATGTTAAAAACTGAATTGAGCTTCAATCCCTTATTCTTGAGTAGGTTTCATTAAGCGTAATCTTCTCATCTTTTGCCCTGAAGTTAAAGTGAAGGAAAATCTTAAGATAAATCTCCAAAGGTCAGAGATAATCAGGAGTTTCCCTTTATCATCAAAAGGAGGGAAAAAAAATTTTTTTTTAAATCCCTCTTACATGGGAGGAAAGTTAAAACTAGTTTGCTTTGGATGCATTTCTTATAAATGCATCGTAGGCACTTTCCTCAAACCTTCATTTTGCTTTATAACAAAAAGGTGTCTCTTTTTATCCCCCCTCTCTTTTCTTTGTATCTAGCATCTAAAAAAATCTGGCTCTGTTACCCAGTGATGTCACAATCAGGAATAGAACAGATTCTGGTTTTCTGTATAGAAATGGAGAAATCAAAGAATAAACGATGTTTCAAGGAGGTCACTGGTTCTTAGTGAAATATTGTAAGTAAGAGCTGACGGGTAGAATACAAACTTTGAAATCTGAATAACCAGAGAAACTATTCTGAGTATTCCGAATCCAGGCGTCGTGGAGAACTTGCTTTTCTTTTAAAAACAAAACTGAAGAAGAAATAGAAATAGAACTTTATAAATAGTAGGGCCATTTGCTTTTTTCTCAGAAATCAGGCAGAAGGAACAGAACCACTTGTCATCGCAGCAAGCCAATTAGTCCCTTAATGTGAGACTAATGTGATACCAGGCAGAGGCCACTGACATTCCCCTAAAACCTTCTACTGCGGCAGCACCAGTGCGACCACCAGGGAGGGAGGGAGTCGAGTAAGTTGCTGACAGCCTCTATCCGACTCCACTCTTCCCTCGAGCCGCCTTCCAAGGGCTTTGTTCATTTGCCGTATCTTCAGTGTCCTGCCATGCCACGTCACAGGCCATGCAGAAATACGTGTCCCTTTCAAGGTGATTCCCCGCCACTGACAGTAACCCCGAGCACGCGTGCCTTCAAGTGCAGGTGTGCAGCAGGTGTGCATACTGCACACCTGCTCTTCTGTTCTGGGGTGTGAAACAGGAGCTCGCAGACCATCGCGGATGAGGCAAAACCATAGAGCCGATCGATGTTCCTTAGACATTTAGACATTTTCAATAACAGCAATTGAAACGTTTCACTTGTAAGAGTGGTTTTGATTAGATATATTCCATGCGAAGCACTTTACATGGACGGTATCATTTTTACCTTCGAACAACCCGATGAGTAGATACTAATAACATCTGCATTTTTCAGGTGAATTAATTGTGTTTAGACGGATAATTTGCCCCAAGTCCCACAACTAGTAAAAACCAGGTCCGAGGTTGGTCTAATGTCAAAAATCTGACCTTAGAAACTTTATGTTATTTTAAAGAATCCTAGGCTGACTTCAAGTACATTTTAAGGTAGTTTCTGTTCTTTGTCATTGAAGTCTCTCTGGCATTATCCTTTCACGTTCCAAATTCAACTCAGTGAAATATACTGTTTCTTCCATGTGTAAAATGACACGTTAGGATGGCTCTCCGTAGAATGTAAGCACAAGTAAGATGTAACTCCTGTCCTAAAATAATTTATAATCTTGGAGGAGAAGGGAAGTATGCAAATAACCGTAACACAAGAAATAATATGCTTAACTGGCTTAAGAGGGGCACGCATAACCTAGGAACTCAAAGGGCAGACAAACACTACTGGAATAAAAATGTATTTATTTGAACTAAATCCTAAACAATGTCCTCGTATCTGAAAGAAGATATTTTCTACATGCGAATTCCCAAGATATCACTTATGCCTGAATGTTTTGAAAGAAAAAAGATTCAGAGAAAAGAAAAATATCTGGATGCTAGAAAAGGAAACCTAACCAATAGTGAAGAGATAATGTTCACAACACTGTTAACTGTTTAGAACTGGAAAAGCACATTTCAAAGAACCCTTCATTTTACAGATGAGGAAACTAAGACCCACTAGCTAGAGGCATATTTCTATATTCTCTTTTCCATCCTCTTCAGTTTCTTTCTTTCCTTCTTTTTTCCTTTTCTTCATTTGTGCTGTAGATTCAGAAAGAATTGTCTGGAGAAAATTAAGTACCTGGAAGCTACCCTACTCTTCTGTAATGGGTTCTACCCTCGACTGTAATAAGTATTAATTGAATGGATGGTTTCAATTGGAATTTAATAAGTCTTCCTTTTTAATTTAGATTGTATCTGACAAACCAATCTTTTCCTGGATTAGGTTTGAAATTATTCCTAATACAGTTAAATCATATCGAGTGAGATCAGTTTCATCTTCCCTGATAGAATAAGAAGGAGACTATCAACACATCTGAAAATCACAGGCTGAGACTCAGTAAGTTTTGTTCCCTCTTCCCTTGGGAAATTTCCACACACCTGCAAAGTTCTTTGACTTGGGTTGGTCACAGAAGTGGTAGAATAATGAGGGTGCTTTCCTGTCTGTGATGAAGATTGGGAAGCTGGTGAATGTAATAAGCTTGGTTGGGGCTTGAAGAATGAACGAACGGCACTTGTTTCTCATCAGAACATTCCCTGTAGTGTGTTTTAGGCAACAGCCCTCCCTTAGAAGGCTGGATCCTCCAGCGCTGAGGTATAGGTGGACCAGGTGGGAAGACACTTATTGAGGAAACAATGGCATGCCGGGAAAGTCTTTCTTTGGATCAGACCATTTGCAGTCGTAATCCCAAATCTGCCCCTTGTTAGTTGCATGACCCCAGGCAGGCTACTCAACTCCTGTAAATTTAACATTCTTGATCTATAAAATCAGGAGACGGATGCTCTACAAGATTGCAGCAGGGGTTTGGAATAAATATATAAAACATCTAGAAAGAGACTGACATGGGGCAGAGGATGTGTTTTGTCTTCTGTATTCCTCAAGCCTCGTACATGGTAGGGTATTTGTTGAATGAGTATAATGGCCATGATGATTATCACTGTTACTAGGTGATTAATTGTCCAAAAAGAACGAGCAAAGTTTTAATGTCCTGTTGTTTCCAGTCTTTAAAAATGTGTACGTACATGTATACATACACATATAATGATTTATATAATATATGTTATATAACATATAATATGATATTATACAAAGAATACACAGACTGCACAAACCAAGAGTTTGAAAGAAGTGCCATAATGTTATTCCCAAAATTTTATAACTTGATTATACAACTTGGTGTAGCCAATGTATTTTTTAAAAAATTTATTTATTTAAATGATTTCTACACCCAACACAGGGCTCCAACTTATGACCCTGAGTTCAAGACTCGCATGTTCTTCCGACTGAGCCAGCCAGGAAGCCCAGCCAATGCATTTTTTGAGAGGAATGTCAGTGTCCCTTACACCTAACAGTTTGGCTGTGGGCTAAATAGGAGAGGAAAAAGGATCTGATAATATGTAGAAAAACAGACCTAAGACAAGATTGGACCAGGAGCATACTTGCTGGGCACAGATCTTTTCATTGGTCAGTAAATCCCACTAATTCAGGATCAGTGAGTAGGTACAAAAAATGAGCTCTTCTCTCCTGCAGATATGATGAGAACCTATGGCATCAGAGGAGGGGAATTTCATATCTGAACTGGAGTGTTCATCTTCTGCCTTCAGACAGAAAGGGGCAGCTGAAAGTAGGCTTTTATGCTTTGTACTACCACAACTTCAGGAAAGGCTGGAAGCCATGAGGCTGGATGAGAGAATGATTTCATTAGAATTGAGCATGGTGGGAAGTGCTAGGTAGAGTTATGAAGCGACAGAAAGACAGACAACTTGAGTCCTTTTGGCTTTGCCACCCTGTTTCCTCAGCTTCTCATGAAGGTTTTATACTGAAGGTCTTTGAACTTTCTCTTAATACTTGGTCTATTCAGCAAATATTTACCGAACTCTGCCCCTGGATGAGACTGCCCCTGGATGAGACTGCCCCTGGATGAGACACCCTCATTGTTATAATGCAGCGATCTGGCAATGTGGGGCCTGTCATCAGAACCCTCCTCTGTGTACTCCTTATGCACCATGGGGCCCCCTGTATGTTACTTAACCTTTCTAAGCCTTGGTTTCCTTATCTGGAAAATAAGGGGGGGGGAGTTCTAGTTCATCACAAGCATTGTTATAAATATTATATAATATAAACCACATAAGGCCCAGTATAGTCCTTTGAAGTAAGCATTCAACATATGATCTAACAGTTATAAACCACTGCCTTTCTGAAAAACATTCTGGAATGACTGCTAACAGCAACTGGTGTAATAAGGTAAATGATTTTCCAAGGAGAAGTTGCCAATCATATCCTGGAATAAAAAGTCACTTTAATTTGTAGGCTTTACAACTCTCAGGATGTCTGCCCACTCCCTGCCCCTACCCTCAATTCTGAAATAGCTCTGGCCTCACTCAAAGCCTTATCAGAATTTAAGGAAGTTTCGTTATGCAACTATTCCAGCTGAAGTGGACATCTAGAACTTCTGATTCAGTGAGACCATTTATGAACGGTGACTGAGGGTTCCCCTGAAAAAGGAAAAATACATGGGGTGCCTGGGTGGCTCAGTTGGTTAAGCATGTGACTCTTGATCTCAGCTCAGGTCTTGATTTCTGGGTCGTGAGTTCAAGGCCCATGTCAGGCTCCACACTTGGTGTGGTGCCTACTCAAAAAAAGGAGGGGGGAATACAACTCTCCAGTTCTTGGCAAGAATGTAGATTTTAGACTTTAGTTCATGTATAATTTCATGGATGTGTCTTATATGGAAAATGAAACTACCTAGTTCCAAATTCCATGCAAATTCCATGCAATAAAGCCTCTTGTGGAACATACCCATTCCATCAGCAAATGCTGCTGGTGTTTCCTGCTAAATGTATCCAAATTCCAGCCACCTGTTGCTTCTCCGCTATGTTCGAGGCTGGCTTTGGTCCTTCCTCAAACCCTCTTCCACATTGCAGCCTGCCTCTCATCCCTCTGTCCTGCAGAGCCTGGCTGCTCTCCTCTCTCTCCTTCCTTAACTCACTCCCCTTTGCCCTGTGTCAAGACTACCAGATACTCTTTTTCTAAAATTTCTAGCTCATTTGGCATTTTTTGTCCCGTTATTTTATGACCCGCTATACTATATCCTCTCACTCGAATGTACCCTTACATGTCCTGTACTATTTCTACTCTTGATTTTGACATTTCTTACAAAGAAATGTGTCTTTTTAAAAGCACATTCCTTATTAACAACCCTCCTATTATAATGTAGTTGGACAAATTCCACAAAAATGTTTCATCCACATTCTGGTAATAAAGAGAGTCCATCTGACCTCTTAGAGAATTTTTAACAGAGGAACTCGACACGTATGCACGTGCTCCAGTGGAGATCCTTCTAAGAAGTGTGCGGTGGTCTCAAAGCTCTGAGTGCTTCTTACGCCCTCTTCTCTAGGGCTGTTCTGTATATCAGCAACCATTGCTGGGATAGTGGCCTCTTAAAACAACATGAATCCGTGTCCAGGCAATAGATTTGAGAGGAATAAATGATTGCTATTTTTTCCCAGGAAAGGAAGAACATAGCTCATTGAAACCCAGAGCTAGGCCTGTAAAACTCTTGGCCTGTCCGTCTCCCAAGAAAAGAGAAAGGGACCCAGGCCAGTTTCTTTCTTACCCTACTTCCTACCAGTTCACCCGGAAAGCCCCAAACTGGTTTGATTCAGACTCAGCCAC
Source organism: Ailuropoda melanoleuca (assembly GCF_002007445.2). Taxonomy (NCBI): domain Eukaryota; kingdom Metazoa; phylum Chordata; class Mammalia; order Carnivora; family Ursidae; genus Ailuropoda; species Ailuropoda melanoleuca. The sequence continues at coordinate 125,240,101 of NC_048224.1, read as the reverse complement.
GGAAACCTAGTCAGATTCCATGGCTCTCTTTCTGCCCTGTAATCCTCCCCACCCCCACACAGCCCCTCCTCCTTGATTATATCTGAAATCCCTTTCACAAAGCATTTTAAAAATCGAAGAAAGCTAAGCATGCATCTCTTTGTCTGACATATTTTTGTGTGAATGAGACTTTCAATTAAAATGCAATCACTCAGTCACCAATCAGTCACCAGCCAGGTTTAAAGGACCGATACAGGTTTGGTTAGTGTGTCATGATAGAGAGACCAGTAAGAAGAACGTAACGGCTTTGTGCAGTCATCCTGGTGGAGAAAAGGGGGTGATGAAGAGCAGGCTGGAGACCCTTTGCAAATTTCTCAATTTTGCTGAAGGCAGGTCCTGTTTATCTTTAACGGAGTGGGGACAAATAAAAATGGGGCATCCGGTATTCGTGCATTCTGCAGCTGCAACCCCAGAAACCCAGTCTTGTAGGATTTATGAAAATGGGCTTCTCTTCTTTTAATGTGTGCTTGACTTCATACACAGGAGCATTTTCCCCTGAAGATTCATTAATGAAGGTTATGCCATAGTCTTAAAAAGGAAAGTCAGATGAAATGTTTAATTATTTACGATTGAACATATAGAACATTTGCCTGGTTTGCACAGCTGAAGATATAATTAAAAGTTCCTAGAGAGAGAATGGGCTGAAGAACGGGTGTGCAGGAATTTCAAACATATTAGAAAGAAAATTTCCCCCAAATTGCTCACAAATGTGAGGGATTAGTCAATCTACCTGGGGCTCTCTGAAATTCCATGATTGAGTGGCTGAGAACGAAAAGATTGCTTCCTTTCTCAATGCCATTTTGTTGGACGTTTTTAATGAAGCAGCAAATTTGTAGCTCAATAGGAAAAGCTCTCCGACAATGTATTAGAATTTATAATCCCAGCCGACATATCTAGTTACTTCATTTTTAGATTACTGCGCTTTCCTTATTTGTAGAAATATGACTAATGCCAATACCTTTGCAGACACCTGCATGCTGTTTTCTTGCATGTTCATAATGGCTTCAGAGATCTTGACATCTATTGGGTCCATGACAGACTCAATGTTGAATGGTCCTTCCAGTCTCTCTGCCACCAAGAGCATCGCATCTGTTAAAATACAGGAGCATGATTTATATGAGAACAGGGAGTTCCAGGTTGTTAACCTGTGTTTAAACAGTTCCAACACACCTGGTTGAAAAATAACCATTCGCTCAAAATTTTTATTTGCTTTTATATAATCTGACATGGTATGGATGACTAAATATCAAAGGAGTATTTTATTTTATTTCATTTGAAGATTTAAGGTTATTTTACATATGTAAAACCAGGCCTCAACATGAGAAAATTAGTTCATATCAAGGTTGTTGAACGTCTCCAACTATCTCTTGTGAAGTTAGACCAAAAAAACAAATATAACAACAAAACAATATTAGGTCAGGGATTGGCTACATTTCAAAAATGGAGTCTAGTCTCTTCTTCTGGAGGGGGAGGAAAATTGAGAATGCTGGAGAAGAAGTGCTAACATGTGGATTTGGGTGCACAAACATTGAGACCTTATTCAAACCTATGTATGATAGGGGGAGCACTTCTAGATTTCCCAAGAACAGACCAGTCCCTCCTTGGTGCCCTTCTGTTTTAGCATTTCGGCATCCTTTGGGGATAGAGACGTCTCTTACTTGGTTTTGTATAGTCAAGGCTTATAATGGTGCCTACCACACTGTAAGAACTCAAAAAATGTGAAATGAAATTGTGCTGAATTAAACTGAAGTCTTGCTTGGGAAGCTTTAGTTTTCTGGAGAAGATGGTCATAGTGATATGTTGACAGGAGCTCTGCCTGAGGAGCTGGTAGCCCTGAGTTCTCATCCTTGCTCCATCACTAACTAGCACAATGCCTGTGGGGGGAAAATCTCTGAGCTCACCTGGCCTCAGACAGGTCAAGTGTATAAAAGGGACTGGTGATGAGGATTCTCTCGGCGTCTATGGCGAGGGGCTTTTGCCCATTTCTGTACCACTGAAAGCTGGCTCACTTTTGTCTTTAGTATTCAGGGCACAGTTTGGTAAACTGCCTCCATCAGGATAGCCAAACGGAACTTTCTGTGATGACGATAATGGGGCTGTTGAAACTTAAAATATGGCTGGTGCGACTGAAGAATTAAACTGTTAATAAATTAGTTTGCTTTTCATTAATTTAAATATAATTTTTAAAAGATTTTATTTATTTATTTGAGAGTGAGAGAGAGCCAGAGAGAGACCATGAGCGGAGGGGAGGAGCAGAGGCAGAAGCGGACTCCCCGCTAACGGGGAACCTGATGCGGGACTCGATCCCAGGACAGATCATGACCTAGCAGAAGGCAGACACTTAACTGACTGAGCTGTCCAGGTGCCCTAATTTAAATATAATTTTAAATATTTACTTGAGACTGGTGGCTGCCATATTAGACAGCACAGCCTAGACTTTTGACATACACATTCCAGTCTTAGATTTCAAGTTTTTCAATTGTTAAATCTCTTGGGAGCCAATCTTAAAACACTTTCCTTCTTTCAAAATAATACATGTTTATTATCAAACACTTACAAAATACAGAAGACAAACCCCAACAACAAAGGAGAGAAATACACTCATAATGCCACTTCCCAGAATAACACCAGAATAGTTTGCATATGCCTTGCTTTTTTTCTTCTATGCATAAATATTTTAAGCATGCAACTGGAAATATACCATCCATATATCATATAATTTGCTTTCTAAATATATTATTAATGTTAAATGCTTTTTTAGTAGTTATTTTATAGCGTAGTATGAAAAAACCAAATTTTGTATTTATTACATATCCAACTATGCATGCTCAATCAAAGTCCAACATCAACATTTTTTCAGGGTTTTAAGTAGCTATGAATGAGGCAGATTAGAAACCTTTTAAGAGAGATGAATTCTTGTAAGAAGGATACAGTACTCTCTGGCAAGCAAAGCTTCGCATTTCTAAAGAGCACGAGGTTTTGCGAACCTCATCAGCTCTAGCACTACCCACTGGCTCTCTGTGCCAGATCCCAGAACTGAGTCTCTGCTCTACCCCTCGTGTAATGCCCCCACAGTGAATGCACTCGGGGAGGTCCCTCTATTTCACACACACCCCCATCCCCAGTACCCTGTCCCATAGTATTCTTACTATGCACAAGATTTTGAGTGTGAACAGACTCACAGAGAACCCCTAACAACAAATTCTTGTTTTTTTCCTTAGATAATGCAGACTTATCTGTGTACGTCACAGTAGGATCTTATAACAAAAGTAACGATTTCTCTGCGTCTTACTGACGTAATTATCCGGCACTGCAGCCGGCGGAAGCACATTGCGGGGTTGTAGTGTTTTGATATTAAAGATGTTTTCCCTTTAAGGTTTTAAAAGGTGGCTGTTGTCTCAGAGCTGATCTATTTCTTTTACGTCTTGATATGTGTTTTGCATGTTTATTAAAAATAATCCCCTTTACCGTTAGACTTTCCGACAGGTCTTTTGATGACGATAAATTATGACGCATGAGCAAGTTTCTCTAGATGGATGCACTCTGCTAGAACAACCTTGTACAGGAAAGAGAATTGGCCCAATGGAGTTATTCAACAAATGCACTTAAAGAAACCAAAACTATGGGATCCTTAACTTTTGTTTTTGTTTTACAGACGTATTTGCGTAAATCATCAAAGAGTACTGGTGTGTTGCGAAATCTTCATCCGACCGGAATGGGCTGACTTGAGGCAGTGATACTGCTGGCTCTCCTGAAGTCTGAGAGCAACTGTGCTCTGGGTGGTAAGGACAAGTGTTTGGATTGGATGCTAAGGTGGTAAGGACAAGTGTTTGGATTGGATACTGTAGTGTCACAGTTTGAAATTATGGGGTCCTATCATCAAGCAGGTGGGTGTCTCTTTGGTGATTTCAGTCTCTTTGTTCCCTGCTTCTTCCCCACCACAGTGCTGGCCTGTTAGGTTTCTGCGTCTGCAAACGCATCTCCTCTTTTTAGACTCTAATCACGGTGAAAGTGCTCAGGGAGAGCCTCTCCAGATCACTTGCCTATGTGGCCTTGGGAAAGCACAGTCTGATTAATGAGCCTGCATATTAGACATAACCAAATGGTCCCATTTACAAATTGCTTGCTCCTGTATGTCCACTCTTGTTTTTCTTTTTTGAAGATTATTTATTTGAGACCGAGAAAGAGAGAGAGTGGGGCAAAGGGAGAAGAGAAGCAGACACCCTGCTGAGCAGGGAGACAGAAGCAGGGCTCGATCCCAGGACCCTGGGATCACAACCTGAGCCGAAGGCAGATTCTGAACCCACTGAGCCACTCAGGAGTCCCTCATATTTCCATTCTTTATCTCAATTCATTTACTTTGTTATAAAAACTAATTTAAGATGATATATTTTTGATGTAGGTAGGTATTTTTTTAAAATTTAGATCAGCAGTCAGAATATGCTACTTTAAGCTGTTATGTGGTTTAAGCTATTACTAATTATATATATATATGCTAGTTTATATGTATAATGTATACTAGTTTATATATAATATATACTGATATGTATATTATTTATATATAATATATATAAACTCAGTGATCATTTTTCAATATATATGTATCAAATCATTATGCTGTACACCTTAAAAATATATATAATATGTATAAACTAGTAAATATACACACACACTAATTATATACATATAATTACTAAGTAAATTAAATTCTCCTTTGAAGATTCAAAAGTCAATGTAGATTGGCTCAAAATCTCAGAATCGTTAAGAGTAGTAACGTGCATATGGTTAACAATACTATATTCTACACCTAAAAATTTGTTAGGTAGATTATATGTTATGTGTTTTTTAACAAAATACTAATAATGGAAAAGAGCCCTAATGATTATTGTGCTCATCAATGACAGAAGTGGAGAAAAGGCAACACTTTTACACTGTTGGTGGGGATATAAATTGGTGCAGCCACTATGGAGAACAGTATGGAGGTTCCTCAAAAGACTAAAAATAGGCCTACCACATGATCCAGCAATCCCACTTCTGGAAAACCAAATCACCATCTTGAAATATATCTGCATCCCCAATGTTCACTGCAGTATTATTTATAATAGCCAAGACCAGAAACAACAGAACTGTCCATTAACAGATGTATGGATAAAGATGTGAGATATACATATCATTCAGCCATAGAAAAGGAAGAAAATCTGCCATTTGCAACAGCATGGATGGACCTTGAGGGCATTACATCAAGTGAAATAAGTCAGACAGAGAAAGACAAATACTGTACGATCTCAGTTATTTGTGGAATCTAAAAAAAATCTGAACTCATAGATACAGAGAACGGATTGATGGTTGCCAGGGGCAGGAATTAGGAGGTGAGAGAAATGGGTGAAGGAGGTCAAAGGGTACAAATTTCAGTGAATAAGTCCTGGGGATGTAATGTACAGCATGGTGACTATAGTTAACAATATTGTTTTACATACTTGAAAGTTGCTAAGAGAGTAGATCTTAAAAGTTCTCATCACAAGAATAAGAAAGGGTAACTGTGTCATGATGGATGTTAACTAGACTTACTGTGGTGATTATTTTTCAATATATATACATGTATCAAATCATTCTGCGTACACCTTGGACTAATACAATGTTACACATCAATTATATCTCAATAAAAATGAAAACAAAACAAAAACACCTCTCCTTAAGATACAATCATCCCTCTGCCCAGTTCCCTTTTTTTGTTCTAAATATACATGACAGGGCTTCCCAGGGCCACAAAAGGAAAAGCAGCTTTTCAGAAAACGCTTCTAGTATTTTGCATTTCCACTACAAAGGGTCAGGCTTATAGCTCCTGTCTTTGGAAGTCTAGTTTAGATACATTTTGGAAGGAGAACATGGCAGCGAGACCAGAGCTGTCCAGTCCTGGGATGCCGTGTAGGCCTGGAAGCGAATGGCCAGTCTCCCAGGACCCCAGACCTCAGATGGTGAGGGGGTCCGCATAGCCCACTGTGCAGCCAAGAGCATCCCTGCCTGGCTGGTTTTTCTCCCACTGGCTGGGCAAGGCTGTCATCAGTCAAGCTCTCCAGGTCAGGAAAACCTTCCCTCTTCTTTGGGGCTGAAGGAAGCCATCCCTCTTTCTCCTCCCAGTACCTTTATGACACCAACACAGTAGTCAGTAAGCTTCTCTGCAGTCAGTTAAGTCACAACGTACCCGTAACTTACTCCAGAGGCTGCCATCCTACACTGTCTTAATTATCTCCGTGCCTTTTATATTTTGAAATATTTGGAACATTATTTTTAACTGCGCTCTTGGAGCTGTTATCTATGGCCAATTAAGCCAGGACAGTCCTAGCATGTCCGCTACTGATCAGCTGATTCTTCTGCACATATTTCCCATGCCGTCATAGTTTGTATCTCTTTAAAAAAAGGACTGTTGTCTCGCTCAAGCAATATACATAATTTTTGTTTCTAAGTGGAGATCAAGTTTAGATGAGTTAGAAATAACTGGTATCACAGCATGAGGTTCTGAGGCACACAGATGTGGTGACTATGTTAAAAAGAGGGTGTGTGTGTGTTGCAGCCCAGCCGGAAGGTGTGCATCCAAAGGTGAGGCACTGGGGTGCAGGCAAAGCTGTGCCTCTGGGCCAAGGCATTTAGCTCAAGCAAGCACAGTGTTTCCTGTTAAGAGTGAGGAGACCTGACTCTGGTTGGATGGAGTCAGGCGCTTGTGTTTCCAGCTAGGACCCTCCATGAAATGCGAGAGACATAATGCATGCCATGGAGTCCCATTCTGTTCATCATGACAATGTCTCCCTAATTGCGGCGGTACCCAGAATCGAATCAGATGGTGCCTGGGAAGTTGCTGGCACAATGGCTGGCACACAATTAGCTCTCCACAAAGGTTAGCTAATCCAAGGCCCTACCTCCAGGCAGAAGTGGAAAAGAGAGGACCACCGTGCAAGAAATGTTGGTGGAAGTGTTGACAGTAGTTGATACGAGGATTAAGAGTACAAGGCACACAGATGATTTCAGTATAGCTGGAGCTCTTCTGTATGCTAAGTCAACGTCTTTATACTAGCTGCTTTGTGATGGGTGAGCTCATTACTGAGAGATACAAGACTGTGCTCTTTTCTCAGGATGTGCCCCTCTGCCAATGAATGCTGACTACAAAGTCTTTGATGCCCTTCCTATTGAGAGGTGGGGTTTGTGCCCCATCCCTTTGAATCTGGGTGGGCTCTGTCACTGCTGTCACTGCTGTCACTGACAACACACAGTGGAAAGGTACCGAAGAGACTAGAGCTTCCTCTTTTGGTTTCATGTGAGACTCTACTGGGAGTGAACCGTGCTGGACTGGTCATGTGTGGGCACTCCAGGTGACAGTCTCAGTTGGGCCCAGATCTCCAGCCACCCTTGCTGCTACAGACAGAATATTTGTGTCCCCCCAAAAGTCACATGTTGAAATCTAATCCCCAAAGGGATGCTACTTGGACAAGGGCCTTTGGAAAGTGCTTAGGGCAGGAGAGCTCCCTGGCCCCTTCTGTCATGTGAGGACACAGCGAGAAGATGGCTGTGTATGGAAGGAAGAGCCTCACACCACACACCGAATCTCCTGGTGCCTTGACCTAGGGCTTCTCAGCCTCCAGAACTGTGAGACGTACATGTTTGTTGTTTAAACCATGCAGCCTCCGGTATTTTTGTTATAGCAGCCCCTATGGGGCTAAGACACCTGCAATGGTGCCAGACATATGAGTGAGGTAGTCTAGGACCTTCCAGGCCCAGGTCCCAGTGCATTACCATCTAGTGACCCCAGTCAACACTGTGGGGGGAGGGGGACGGGGCAGAAGAATCAGCCAGCTGAGTCATACCTGACCCACTGTACTATAAGTCGTAATAATACAGTTGTTATTTTAAGCTGTTAAATTTGGGGACAATTTATTTTGTAGCAGTAGGAAACCAGAGCAGCCAAATATTTACAATATTTATAAAAAATCAGATATTTTCCCAATATTTGTTTGACAGGACCTAAATATTCAGAATTCTGGTTGATTAATAGTTGACAAACCTAACATTTATGATATAACCCTTGTGGACAGATACTGAAACGGCCAAGAAAAAATAAACCATCGCCCTCAAGGAAACACATCAAAAGAACTCGCTCTAAGTCTGCAAAGCACCATGGTACACCACATGCCCACCAGCTAGCCTCAGATTCGGATCTACGTGTCCCCTGGGATGTGAGCATGAGAGAGATAGAGAGCAGGTTTGGAAAAAGGCAAATATTCAGATTTTTTTCTAAGTATTTGACTTTATGAAGAGCAAAGGCGCTGACACGGGAGCTAGACATTATCTCTGATCTCTGGATGGCACTGGATTAAAAACTATCATGCTTCAGGGAGTGCTGCGTGTTTATGCTCCTCTAAGAAATATGAAGCAGGACTTCCTATGATCAGATATGTATTTTTAATTTATTTCTTGAGAAAAGGAGATGTAACATCAGAAATGATCTTACTGAATACTACTGATTTTAACCTAGAAGGGAATGATTTTCAACATATTTTAGAGGAGACAAGAAGAGAAAGCCTTCTTTTTTTAAATGAAGTGTTATCAGGCTTTTCCTAAATAATGATGGAGTAGAAATGACCTTGAAAATTCAGTTGAGGGGATTTGGGGGAACAGGGGACGGTGGTCAAAAGGTAGAGACTTCCAGGTACAGATGATGAAATCTGGAGATCTCTCATACAGCGTGGCAACTCTAGCTAACAGCACTTACTAAGATAGTAGATCTTGAAAGTTCTCATCACACACACGGAAAGGGTAACTACGTGATAATGTAAGTGGCCTTACTGTGATAATCATTTTGTCATACGTATGTGTTTGTACGTTGTACACCTTAAGCTCACACAGTGTTATATGTCAGTTATAAAAAAGCTAAAAAAAAAAAGAAAGCTAGGAAAACAGAAGACATTCGATCAAAATAAGCTCAGCTTGACCTAATCAGTATTTGTGACTTGCTAAGGACTGTCACTGCATCACAATGGAGTCCTGGTTGGGAGGCAGGTATAGAAGTCAGGACACCGGTCACAGCCATGGTATGTAGCTCTTTCCGAAGGGACAAAGATGAAACACACGGACATTAAAACAAGTTTTTCTCCCTTTGAGAGAAATCTGAATTAAGATAAAACATTCATTTCAAAGTTCTCATTAAATCATTTAAGTTTGTCCTAATAGTCTGCTTTTTGAAAAATGAAATCTATAAGTACAATCTACTTTATTGTTTCATCAGAATTCCATTGCGACCAATTTTGGTTTTTCTTTACAAGTCATGTTCTCCCTCTTCCATCTGTTGCACCCGTGTTTTAGCTTAACCAAGATATTTTCCCCACTGAGAAGCAGACAAAAGAATTAAAAAAAAAAAGAATAAAAAAAAAATCAAGGCATTGTAAAAGAACCCTAGCAAATTCATTCATTGACATCCAGTTCTTCATTAAAAGAAAATAAAACAAACCCGGCTTCAGTATTTATATCTAGGCTCATTTATGCCCACGGGATGGATGTAATGAGAAGGTTCTGCTTTCACCCAAATCGATTAATTGAAATGCTCATGAGATCTTGGACAGGAGTGTGTTTCCTGAGAGGCCTGGAAAGAGCACGGCTAGGCTAGGGGAGACAGGGATACAGCAGCAGGCAGACATGACCCAAATACCTGGGAAAGGGTGCTTATCTAAGTCAGAAGGGCCATGCCCTTCTCAGAGCTGGGTTTTTTTTTTTTTTCTTTCAATTTTTGTCTTTGATTTTTAAGTGAAGACATTTTCACTTTTAGAATTCTGATTCATGAGAATCCCAAACAGAGAATATTTTCCCTTCTCTGGACTGCATTTTTTTTTTACACTAATCACCATCCCCACTTCTGCCTTTGCTGCACTGTAATCTCCTCTCTGACATTGCTAGAAGGACTGTCTTTAAAAATGCAAACCAGATGAGGTCACTGCCTTCTTCTAAAGGTTGCCAGTGCCTTCAGGAGAAAGTCACAACCTCTTAGCCAGGCATAAGAAAAGCCCTATTTTTAGCTTGTCCCTGCCCACCTTAGCAGTCTTGTCTACTACCTCCCCCGGTTGGCCCTGCCCCTGCACGAGGACCCCCCTGCCCCCAGAGTTCCATCAGAGCCCTGAAAGTGACATTGACGTTGTCACCAAGGTCCCACACACAGGCAATCCATGCTGAAATCAATGGCGACAAGTTATCCTACATGTTCCTCACTACTCAACGTGTCGCGTGGTTTCCTGCTGTTACAAATAATGCCACAGTGAGTATCCTTGCACATAATTCATTCGACACACGTGCAAATAAGTCTGTTGGTTAAGTCTTAGGAGTTCAACTGCTAGGTCAAAGATATTTTGGCCCGTAAAATTTTGATAGTGCCAAAGTTCTCTCTGTAAAGGCTGTACCTGTTGACATTCCCGATGGCAATACACGACAGCGTCTGATTCTCTAGGTCTCAAACTTTTAGATGTTGTTAAGATCAAACGATTGGATGTTTGCCAATCTGATAGGGTGAGAAATTGGCACCTGTGGTTTTGACTTGAATTTCCCTCCTTAGAAGTAAGGTTGCACATCCTTGAATATGCTTAGATAACATTTCTGTTGCTTTTTCCCTTGATATTCTTTGTTCACTCATTTTTCTGTTGGGTTACTAACTCTTTCATACTGATATAAGGAAATTTCTTTAGCAAAAAAAAAAAAATACAGTAAAGACACCAGCCCTTTGGTGACATGATGTACATTTTCCCTCACTAGTTGCTATTTATCTTTTGACTTTGTTCATGGTTTTCTGCTATGCAGAAACTTTAACTTTTTGATAGTCCCATTTACCGTTCATTTGTTTAGGTTTTCTTGGTCTTGTGTCATATTATGCAAGCTTTCTCCTTTCCAAGTTCACCTCTCTGAACCTAATCTACTTCCACTCACATTTTTGCTTACTAGCGTCCTTGCCGTTCTGTGAACATAGGCCAGGCACTCTCCTGTCTCAGGGCCTGTGCGTTTATGGTTTGGTCTTTCTTCCTTGAATACGCTCCCCGAAATATCTGCATATCTTATTTTCTGCTGGTCTCCACCCAATGCCACCTCTTAGAAAAATCTTCTCTAAAGATCCTAGACACTCTTATCCGATTGCTGTATTCTTTTTTTTTTTTTTTTTAAAGATTTACTTACTTGTCAGAGAGACAGAGAGAGAGGGAGAGAGCAAGTACAAGTAGGGGGAGAGGCAGGCAGAAGGAGAAGCAGGCTCCCCACTGAGCAAGGAGACTGAAGCAGGACTCGAATCCAGGACCCTGTGGTCATGACCTGAGCTGAAGGCAGACGCTTAACCAACTGAGCCACCAGGTATCACTGAGTGCTGTGTTCTCAACAGCACTTCACAAGTGCTGAATTATTACGTGTATATTTGCTACAGTCCCTCTTTCCCCCACTATTTTGTAATCCCCAAGAGGCCACAGCTTTCATCTTTGTTGTTTGCCTCTGTAGCCCCAAACCCTAGAACAAGACTGGGATCCAAAGAGTTGTGCAAAGAACATTTGTTAAATAAATTACTGGAACAATTTTTTAAAAATCTCTCTGTATTTTCTTCCAGAAACTTAAAAGCTAAGTTACTCTCCTCCTCCCTGCCTTAAAACTCCGCCTGTCCATTCCCCTGCCACGTGCACCATCACAAATGCCTGCAAAACTTTATTAGCACTGGCCTGCAGGATAAATAGCCCCTTGGTGGCTTTTGATGTGTTATAGAGTAGATGAAGAGTTTCTGTGGGAATTTAGAATCTTATTGTACTTTTTTATTAGGTAGAAATAACTTTTTAGATCTTTTAGCCTGAAATTGAAAAGTATGGCTGGTTTTCTTTCTGTCAGAGGTCATTTCTAGGTTAATCTAAAAAAAAAAAATGCCGTTGACATATTTGGCTTTACCAAACAAGGTAATTTCTGTTGTTTCTCAAGAGTCCAAGTTTGCCTTTAACTTTCGAAACCATCTCTGTGATAAATGTCATATTTGTTTCTTCCTGTAATTTGTCCGCATTCACTAAGTACCAAATTAATGATCATTTTTTTTTATTTTGCCAAGCCTGTGTAGTGTTTAGGTCTATAAAAATATATATATACAAAACAGACCATGACAGGAGTCAGATCTAGCCACAGAAATCAGTACCACAAAGTGAGGTAAATAATAGAAAATGGAAATAAGCCAATTAAATGCAGTTTAGAACAGTACGCAGATATTTGATACAAAAATAAAACAGGGACAGCCACCCAGAATAATTACAGTAACTAAAGAACTTAAGCCAAATAAAAGAGAATTTAATGAAGATAACTGTTTACTTTGAAACCAAATCCAGGAAGAGGAGGAGAGAACAAATATACAAACTGATTTAATTCTGAAACCAGTGCAAACAAAGAGGTTTATTTTGCTTCTACACTGTAAAAGGAAATGCAAATTGTGGGAGAAATAATTCCCCAGTCCTCCCAGCACAGTACAGAAATTGGAATCTCCAGGACTCATTTTCAGATGTTAGTTTCTTGTTAGTAGAATGATATACTGCATTTCATAAAAATGTAATATATTCATGCCAGCATCATCTCAATGCTGTATTATATCTTTGAGATGTTTAGTTATATCACAAGCCAGAAAGAGTGGGCCTTGTAAATCATGAATTTGATGGACATCAAAGTATATACTACCAACCATAATCCTTTATTTAAATTTTTATTGCTGATTCTTCATATGAATAATTTTTTATGTCATTTGTAGCTAGGAATGTTGAAATAACTCACATCAACCTAACTGTCTTTGCCTTGATGATGAATCACAGGATTAAGGGGCAAAGAATTCTTCAAGATCTTTCTCACAGAAGAACTCTCTTTACCTTTACGTCCTTGGTGCCTCCATAGGGTTTTGGTATCTAGTGGATTGATTTGGACCAACCAATTGGTTTTATAGTTTAGGAAACAAGAACCCAAAGAAGAAAAACAGCATCCTCTGGACCAAAACCTTTGTTCTCTCTCCCTCTATCCAATATACTGGGCATTGAAATTGCTCAAATAGCATTGATGTGCTTACCTACTATTTTGCTACTCACTAAATTACAAGTGCTTCACTTTTAAAGAGAATATTGAAAAGAGAAAGCATATGTGATAAAGATAGAGCATTTTTGTCCTAAGATTTTTCTCCTTCCTTCTTTGTTGCAATTAAGTTTTTCTTTAAGCGTTCCTCAGGGACCGTGTTCTTTCAGTGTGGGCACCATGATCCTGCATTGTCCTCGACAAACTTGTAAAAAGCATTCATGTAGAGTCATAGGCTCTGTGGCCCTGGGCAAATTACTTCACCGTTGTGATCCTTGGTGTCCACTGTTATCATGGGAGCTCTTCCTTTGTCACTGTGGGGATTAGATGTAACGCTGGGCACACCGCACAATAAATGCTCATTATTATATTATGATTATTGTATCTTTATGGAGAGGTGAGTCCTTTCATTTCCCAACAAAATTAATATTGGAGGCTTGAGTTCACCGTCATCCATGAAGTCATAAACTGTTACTGAAAGAGGACAATACCCGATCTGACCCTTTTCTTTCTTTCTTTTTTTTTTTTTTAAAGATTTTATTTATTTATTCGACAGAGATAGAGACAGCCAGCGAGAGAGGGAACACAAGCAGGGGGAGTGAGAGAGGAAGAAGCAGGCTCTTAGCAGAGGAGCCTGATGTGGGGCTCAATCCCAGAACGCTGGGATCACGCCCTGAGCCCAAGGCAGACGCTTAACGACTGCGCCACCCAGGCAGCCCCTGACCCTTTTCTTTTACAGAGAAGGTCACTGAGTCCCAGGGACACAAGGGGTCTCGTGATTGGGCTGGGCACAATGGCAGGGCTGTGACCATTGGCCAGTTCTTTCAACAAGCTCTTTCTACCCCATCATACTGATTCCTTCTGTACAGCCAGCCAACCTATCATTAAGAAACACAACCAGTGAAAGCATTTCAGGTGTCACGAAACTAAAAACGTCCAAACTTTTTGCCAGTATAGTGCAGTTAAAGCAATTCTCCTATTTCTCCCTCCTTTGCCCTAAAAGTTAATAAAGCAAATAACCCCAGAGACCATTTGTTCCTGTAGCACAAGGGCTTGCAACCTACATGGAATGAATCACAAACCTCTCCCAGAACCAATAAAAAATAAATAAATGAAAAGTCAGGTGTGTTGTCAGAATTCCCTGCTGGGTCCGAACAGAGTGATTAGTGAGTGATTCAGCAAGCAATGGGAGCCCTTCTCTCCTACTCGTGTGTGTACTGGTATTATTAAAAAATATATATTTTTTTATTATTTTGTTGCTCAGTGCCATGTGAATTGAAAGGAAAATGAAAAAAAAAATAGCAGTCTGCCCCGTATCATGGGTCACTAGACCTAAAGAATAAAAGCTGGATTGTTTAAGAAAAGGAAAAAAACCCTCATTTTGTGAAGTGATGACTTCATCTCTTCTCATCTCTGATTTGCCCTGTGAAATGGCAAGATAACTTTTTATTATTTCTTCTGTCTTTACATCTTGTTTCAAGTTATCTTCAACATATGCTCCACAGTGAAGATAAAGGTCATTTTCTAACCTGGTGGGGGAGGGAAAGAGGGGGGAAAGAAAGAGAGAGGGACAGGGAGGGGTGGGGAGGGAGAGGGAGAGAGAATGAGAGAGGGGGGAAGACAGTAAGAGAGACAGAGAGAGAAGAAAGTCCATGATAGAGAAGGAGTGGGTACTTAGGTAGCATTTTCAATGAGCCTGGGCCTGGTACTGCTCTAACAGCTTTAGGGCAGAGAGCTTCATTTTCTTTTTACAGTAATACCATGCAATAGGAAATACTGTTATTTCTTTTAATGGTTGTGGAGGCTACGACCCAAAGAGCTTGCCCAAGGTCTCATGGCCTGTGGGTGGTTAGGGTAGGTGCTGCTCCGAGAAGGTCAGAACTAACATCGAGGCAGTGCTTGCACTTGTCACTCTAGCCAAGGAGACCTGCTTGAGTCTCAGGTAGGTGGGCTGCGTGCGTCCTGGCGTGGTTGACGAGATGAGGCAGGGGACTCACTGGCTGCATCAAGGGCATTAACACTGCACTTCTCTGGCTCCGTTTCTTCATGAGGCCGCATCAAGCAGACAAGTGCTCTTGGGGACTTGAGGCAGCTGCACTCATAGTCAAGCTGTGGGTACACACTTCCTCTTTCAGGACCTTCTGAGTGTTTGGGGTGGAGGCTCTTCTAGAACCTATCGCTGAACTGTAATCTCATTGATTAGGAGAGTGCAGTGGTTTTTCTGTTCTCAGAACATGCGTATGACTGGGGAAGGAATATTTGACATCAGCCATAAAGTTAAAGATAACTTCCCTTATTTGGTTTTCAGAAAGATGTAACTACTTTCTTATTAGATTTCTTTTTATGCTGAAGAACGTATTAGCTGAATTGGAGGGAAGGGTTTTAGGCAGTACTACTCAGTCCCTTTTTATCATAAATCTACCCTGGATCCTAACTCTCTCTTAACCAGGGAGTGGATATCTGATGCACATTGGACATTTCCACCGAGTGTCTGTTTATGTATGTTTGTTATATAGAATTTGGGAAAAGGAAGAGAATAAAAATCCTCAACCATCTACCAAGACAAAGATAACCATGGATAATATTTTGTGGTACTTCCTTCCTAGTGTTAATTCTAATATGAATAGTATTGGGGTCAGGCTAAATGCAGTTTTCCCCTTTTACTTTCAATTCAATAGCACATAGCTAGATATCCCCACTATATCCAAGAAAATGACCCTTTTAGTGAATGCACAATATTTTATGTCTTCAATGTAACCATTCTAACATAGTTGGCTTTGTGGGTTTTTATTCAATTTTGCATTGCTATAAAATAAATATAGTTCCTATCCCCGATTTGTACCTATTTATGATTACCAGCTTCAGATAGATTTCTTTAAATTGACAACTATTTATTCATTTAAGAAGTAAGTAGAACAGGGGAGCCTGGGTGGCTCAGTTGGTTAAGTGGCCAACTCTTGATTTCGGCTCCAGTCATGATCTCAGGGTCCTGGGATTGAGCCCCACATTGGACCCTGTGCTCAGCGAGGAGTCTACTTGAGATATTCTCCCTCTCCTTCTCCCTCTTCCGTTCCCTCTGCTCTTTCTCTCTCAAATAAATAAGTAAATAAAGAAATAAATCTTTTTAAAAAAAGAGGCAGAACAAACTACATTTCTTTTGATAAATACAAAAAGTTCAGACTTTAATAAGGAGAAATAATCTTAAAAGAGAGGGCTAAATGAAGGCAAGAGAAATAGCTCGGATCCTACCATTTCACAGACCTCCTACATTTAAAAGGCAGACATTTACAATGATATTGTATTTTTAAATTTAAAAATTTCTAATTAGAGGACTTGTTTGTTTTCCCTTGCCATGGTAAAGGGGTTTAAAGGCATAAAAAGTAGACGCAGGTTCCAGGACCTCCACCACAACCTTCAGGTGTGACACTGAGGTTATTTATCCCCATCTGTAAAGTTAGATGTTTCGGTTCGTAGGCATCTCAGGGGCATTCTAGCCCCAAAGCCACATGGCTCTACGGCTCTGGGCCATCTCGGTGGGAACATCCTGGAGCATCTGGCATCATTGGGACAAGCGCATGCGCAGCTGGCAGATTAAAAACAAAGAGCAAGGGGGCGGGGCCAGGGGTCTAGGAGTCTGACCCAAGCAGCGGGCGACAGCAGACAGCTGTGTTCGGTCAGCGTCAGAGCGAAGGACCCGGGTGGCAAGGAGGAAGAAAAGCTACGGGGACGCAGATAAGATGCAGCCTATGGAAGCAAGTACATCTGTCCACGTTGGGAGGATGTAGAAGGAAAGGGCAGGTGTGTGCCCTGTCGCAGAAAGACTTGGCTTTGACTTCTAGCTCCATTCTTAAGAACTTTTCCTCTCAAAATAATGGTAAAGGAAAGAAAACTGGGTATAAAAAGGTAGGATTTAAAAAACAACAATAACAACAATTGGAATCCACCAGTGATTTCTGAAGAGCCAGTCAGAGGAACATGGGTCAGAGGCCCCAAATCCAGCTTGAAGCTGCAGAGCAAGGAAGCAGGACTTTGCAATGTGGGGGCAGTATTACCAAGCTGTGTGCCTTATCCAGTTAGATGCTTGCGGCCAGGTTGGGTAGATGGGAATGAAAGATTTAGGGATGGATGCAAAGAGGGTCAGCAGTTGTCATTGACTCAGACGGGAAGGCAAACAGCTAGGCTCACCTGTTGCCTGGCCACCAGGTAACACTCGCTTCCTATGTCCCTGCAGGTGGTACATGCAGTATCACATTTAATCCTTGCATTCTCTGGGGTAGATGCTGGGCTTAGCCTTATTTTATAGAAAATCAACTTAGTGAAGCCAGAGTTTCTATATTGAGAATGGAGCCAGATGCTGACTTAGATCCATGAGACTCCAACTTCTAGGCTTCTCTCTGTGCTTCTAAGCATTTAAAAAGATTAAAAAATATATATATATNCGCATTCTCTGGGGTAGATGCTGGGCTTAGCCCTATTTTATAGAAAATCAACTTAGTGAAGCCAGAGTTTCTATATTGAGAATGGAGCCAGATGCTGACTTAGATCCATGAGACTCCAACTTCTAGGCTTCTCTCTGTGCTTCTAAGCATTTAAAAAGATTAAAAAATATATATATATACACACTCAAAAGGCAATGGGAAAGTCCCAGAAGTGCTTGCAGAATTAATCAAAACATTACAATAATTGGAAAAATTTGAGAGATGCTCCTTGGTGAGGTAACTCTTTGTTATCTTGGTCAAATAAAACATCCACTGTCAAAGGCCTTGATGTTTTCCTGGAAAATTCTTATTTTAAGTATCTAGGTAAGGCTTAAGATAAAAAGACTGAGACAATGTAGACTTGCTCACGATAGAAATAGAAAAAAAAAATCAGGATGAGTATCTACTATTTGTTGATAGCATACAGTGCCTTCCCATTTGTATCCTTAAGGAGGTAGAGAGACATGCTGAGTTGTTTCTGCTAACACACCTGAAGTAACCGTAAGACACCTCTGGGTATTTATAAATCAATTAAACCACTGTTTTTTGTTTTTTTTTTAAGGCAAACATGTATCTTGAAAACAGGCTCAGAGATCTAAGGAAGAGAGTAGTAATTTGAGGCTACTGAAGACAATGAATGGGCGATCTGAAAAAAAAGGCAAGGCGAGATATTCTAGAAACAAATGGGTGATCTATCTATGCATATTGAGGTGTTGCTTGTTATACTTTTCAAAAATGTGGCTATCTTTTAAATGCTGCCTATAATCATATTCAATAAACTTGCACAAACTCTTTTCCTCCAAAGTCTATGAAGCTCTGAATTCTGTAGCTAGGACACATTCACCTACCCTACGAACCTCTTGGAGCTATCATTTAGAATTTAGCTAGGCAGAAGATGTACTGAGAGCTTCCTGGTGTGATTATTTTCCATTCTTCCTGATCGTTCAGGATTTTAGATCGAGGTCTGAAGTTGCGACGCCGCTGGCCTCTCTACTGTTAGCTGTTTAACTTCATCTGTATTTAATTTTTGTTTCTTTCATATTTCTTCTACACATATTCCCAGATGCCTTTGGGAAATGGGCCCATTTTGAATACATCACATAAATAAACTGCAATGGGGGAAGGCCTCTTCATTTTGAAAATGCCACACTGCACAACAGCTGAAAGGAAGGTTCATTGAGTAATATTAGCTGCATTTCTATGGGAGCCCTATAAGTGCTTTTTTCCCAAAGCACTTAACATAGCAAAATTGCCTCACTCATCATAGCAAAGCAGTCACCTTTAGACTGGTACATGAAGCTGTTTTTCAGGATGGAGTAACACTTCAGATGGGACGGGAAATGAAGAAGAATTCTGCGTCGAGCAGCAATGGTAGGGGAATTTAAGCAGGAAGAATAAAATTACTTATTTGGAATTGGGTCAGAGCCCTAAGACTAACAGCTACCCTGATAGCAGACTATGCTGAGGAACCTGCTGGATATTTATTGAATAAACCCATTCGGGCAGAAAGATGTGTCTATTGTATGCATCTATATTGTATACATTTATCCCTTTTTCTTCACATACATTTATTATGTGGAAGTCTTAAATATATTTTTAAAAATTGACCCAGGAAATGTGTATTCATTCTTCAAAACTTGCATTAGACTGTACATTTACTGACCTTATTCCATATACATCCATATCAATAAACCCAAATCCAGTTGTTCAAGAAACCAGTGCTTTCTAAACCTTATCACAAAATAGTGTTTTCTGAACAACCAACCTTTTCCCTATTCCTCCTAAATTGTTCACTTCTTCATACAAACACCTAGGCTATAAGAAGACTGGTTTGGGGCTTACGTTTTTTGGTTTGTTTGTTTATTGAGAAGAGAGGGGTTTTAAAAAATGTTAATTTATTTTTAAAGGTTAACTAATAACATCAGCATAATATAGAAAAGCTAGAGAATTAAAGTAAATAATTAAAAACTAGAATGCTTATAATAGCACCGTTGGGATTAGAAATAGTTGGGTCAGAAACAATCCTTTATGGCAGCATAACTCCTGAATGGTTAAAACACTGAAGAACCAAGAAAGACGCAACAGAACTAAAGAGTCTCAACTCTTGACTTTGTTGACTTGTGATGCATTATTTTCTTTACTTGCTCATGCAATCAACCAACAAGTACTGAGTAACTGTGATGTATGAGGTCCCTACCAGCTACCAGACTCATGGAAAGACAAACAAGCAGACTAGCAATTATTATTCAGTGTGATGGGGACTAAGCAGGAACCATGTACCCAGTGCAGTGGAACCTCAAAGAGAAAGCATTTAGATCAGCCTGCGGGTGGCGGTGGAGGATGGGAGGGCAGAGGTGGGGGGAAGGGAGCAGAGGGAGCTTTTTGGAGCTGTGCTTTTGAAGCCTGATAGGATTACCAGGAGTTAGCTAAGTAGAGAAGAAAGAGTGGGAGGTGTGAGTGGAATAGAAAATGGAATATCAGATAAGAGAGAACAGCAATGAAAAGGCATGGAGACAAAGAGACAGTGAGAACCATGATGACCAAGGGGGACCCCAGGAGAATGAGGGGTTGAGTTTCAAAGGGATAGGATGACAGGTCAGAGGCAGAGTGGAAATGCCCATTGAGCAGCTGGATACCCATGCCCTGGCTCAGAGACAGAGTAGGGCTCCAGGGTAGATTTATGATAAAAAGAGAGTGACTACTGCCTGAAAACTTGCCTTCTAACCCAGCTAATATGTTCTTCAGCATTCTTGGGAATTATGTCAAAAAAACAAATTGATAATATAAATCATTTATATTGATGGCGTAGGCTTATGCAAATCTAATTGCGAAGTGAACATGGCATGAATTAAGCAGCCTCGGATGGTTCTGGCAGCCTTTTTCTTGTCACTTCACCCCAATGCTACTCTGCTCAGTCACTGACCGCTCTGGTCTTCTGGTTTTCCTTCTCTTTTACCCATTTTTGTCACCCCTCACACTCATGCTTTCTGTTTCTTCCTTCCCTTTTGTTACTGTCTTCCCTCCTGCTTATAATACACTAGGAATCCAACTGCTGGGTCCTCCTTTTTGCACCTGTGTCACACAATCTGGCGCAGGGAATGTGTGTTGCCAAGTACTCCATTAATTTCAAACAACTTCTTAAATTTTTACTGTGAATATTAGAGCCCTTCTCTCTAGGAATTGCCCCCTTTGAGCTCTCACAGTACCTTGATGATCTCTCTCCCCGCCTGCTGCACACGATGGCATGATGATCTGTTTTTCAACCTCTCACTACGGCTAGACTTTGAGCTCTTTGAGGCTGGGTACTAAGAATTATTTATCTTTCATTTCTTAGTGCCCAGAACAGCACCTGAGACATAGCAGATGCATATTCTCAGCCATATATATGTGCTGAAAGAAAGGATAAGGGGACTCTGGAGGCCTGTGTGTGAGGCAAATGCACAGACCAAGTTTCAGTGGAAAAGGTGAAGGGCTACTTCCAACTCCAGGACCTTGGTTAGCGGTAAGGAATAAACTGATGAAATCTGGCATATCGTCATTCATTTATTCCTTAGCGTAGGGCTATACACAGAAGTCAGAGAGTCCACAAATACATTAGTGGTGGAAATCTAACTCCTTCCACCTGCTTCACTTTTAACCCGCTATCAAATAAACCAGCAAACTACAGAATGCAGTAAAAGCCTTGGTTCTGTCGGACACGTTAGGTCCTGTGTTGCAAGGAATGGGGAGCAGAGGGAGAGAAATCTATATTCCTTTTTTTTTTGCAGATGTTGGAACCAAGGTATGCAGAAGATCAATGACTTATCTCTAGGTCTCTGCCCGGTCTCCTGCCCACCAGACCTCAGTGACTATTGATGGAGGTCCTGGGGACACTGGCCTGTTGCCATGGGAAACAATAGTGGTGGCAGCCACAGACTCAATTTCAAATGACAGTTACACCTACACTCTACAGCAACGACAGTTCACGGGTGGTGTCCAAATCAGTGGCCGTGGCTCTTCATCTTCTACCTGTGTCTTCTATTAATATAAAAGCTTACTCCAGATTGCCTGATGCATTTTTAAAAGCTTGCTGCCAGGCTGTAGATTTCAGAGCTGCCTTGCAGCTTCTTCTCAGACAAGGCTCAATACTTCTTAGACTAGAGTGTTCACACAAATAAAGGGAAAAGGAAAAAGTAGGGATTCTTCAATAAAAGCCCTGGAACGGTGCTTCTGCACTCCCAAAGGGCAGTATGTGTCTAAGATGTCCCAAGTCAATGCGACTGATATGATTAACCTATTTATTATTTTGACATTGTAGCAAAAACAAGAGGGAAGAGCCATTTCTCTGGTTTTTGTCTGGCTTGGCTAACCACGTTATTGGGCTAGAAGAGAAAAATTGATCGAAAGCAGAGGCACAGGGGTATAAAAAACCTTCTCTGTGATCTTCACATAACTCTTTTTAGTTTCTATTTCTCTTTTCTTTCCTTGTAATGGATTAGTGTTATGCTAGAGGGCAAAGGTCATTTCAGAATAATGAAATGTCAGAGTCAACCGAGGGTGAATTGTGTAGCAGGTGTCAAATAAATGTGTGGTATTTTAAATATTTACCTCTGCAAATGGAAGCCGTATTTCCATCCTTTGATTACGTCCTCAGGTTTTTATCTACTGAAGGGGAGAGAAAAGGGCCCCCCCAACTCTTCCCCAAGTGTCCTGAAACACTAGGACCCCACTTCTCCTCCCATTCACATATAAGGCTACTTTCTGAGTCTTGGTTTATGTAAAATGGCAACGGTAATAACTACCTTGCAGGATACTGAGAAAGTTAAATGGGGCGTGAAAGGGCCAAATCCAACGCTTGGCACCTAACTGGCACTCAATGAAACTTACTTCTGTTTCCTTTTTGTACGTTCTTCTAATGGCCCTATAGCCAGGCAGGGAGTCGGGCAATTTTAATTGCCGATGGCTCATAGATTAGAAAATGTTTTGTTATTATCCTCAGTCTCTTCATAATTACTTATCTTTTGCTTTCTCTGTCTTGTATACACATAATTTAATATTTGGGAGGAAACAAAAAATGCTATTAAGTCCTATTTTACATCATTATAGACAAAAATTCCTTCTCAAGACCACCTCAGATGGCTCATTAAAAAGCTGCCTTTTCGGGGCTCCTGGGTGGCACAGCAGTTGGGCGTCTGCCTTCGGCTCAGGGCGTGATCCTGGCGTTATGGGATCGAGCCCCACATCAGGCTCCTCTGCTATGAGCCTGCTTCTTCCTCTNTAATTACTTATCTTTTGCTTTCTCTGTCTTGTATACACATAATTTAATATTTGGGAGGAAACAAAAAATGCTATTAAGTCCTATTTTACATCATTATAGACAAAAATTCCTTCTCAAGACCACCTCAGATGGCTCATTAAAAAGCTGCCTTTTCTTCCTCTGAGCATCTTCCAAGTTTACCTCTATACTAGTGATTGCCAACCATGACTACAACGAGAATTACCTTGGGACGTTGGAAGTGCTCCATGCCCAGGCTGAACTAGTGAAGTTGGGACCTTGAGGTTGGAACTCAGGCCTTTGTGAGAACCACTGCCTTCCTCAGTGATGCTCGGGAACTGGTCAAACTCACTCCTGCCTCAGGCCTCTCAATATTCTTTGCTAGTCCAAGACCCACATACTTCCACCAATAATTAAATAAAACAAATATCTGTTGAGCAAATACCATATGCCCAGCCCTGAGCTGAATATCCCAGCTGATGAATTCCCTCTCTATTTCAGAGAAAACAGGCTACGAAATGCCACCAAGACTCCTTTATCCCCTCTTCAGGGGAAATTGTTCCTTTATTCTCCCTTTCAGCATTTAAACCTGTCAAAATATTTGCATTTAAAAGTAACTTGAGGGGTGCCTGGGTGGCTCAGTCAGTTAAGTGTCTGCCTTCGGCTTAGGTCATGATCCCA
Organism: Ailuropoda melanoleuca; assembly: GCF_002007445.2. Taxonomy (NCBI): domain Eukaryota; kingdom Metazoa; phylum Chordata; class Mammalia; order Carnivora; family Ursidae; genus Ailuropoda; species Ailuropoda melanoleuca. The sequence goes on along the minus strand of NC_048224.1, from coordinate 125,216,554 downwards.
GGGTCCTGGGATCTAGCCCCCATTCAGCTCCCTGCTCTGCGGGGAGCCTGCTTTTCCCTCTCTCACTCCCCTTGCTTGTGTTCCCTCTCTCGTTGTCTCTCTCTGTCAAATAAATAAATAAATAAAATCTTAAAAAAAAAAGTAACTTGAAAATCTGCCATTATGCCCTATTTTCAGGCAAGATCCTGAAAAAGAATAGCCTAGATCCATGTCTTCATCCCCTCTCAAAATTTCTCAATTCACATTAGTCTGGCTTTGGTCAGAAACAACTGTCTCAAAGATACCAATGACCTCTTAATTGCCAGATCCTTGTCCTCTCTGCTATCCTGATTGTCCAGCACTGTCACTGACTTGTCCTTCAAATTCTTGCATGCTTCCTGCCTGGGGCTATCCTTCTCTGTTTCCTCTTGCCAGTTTTGCTAGTTGTCTCATTCTTACTGTCTATTAGTTGTCAGTGTGCTCACCTCCTAAATATTAGTTCCCCCAGGGTTTAGGCCCAAACCCTCTGTATATACCTTCTCATTAATTTCATCCACACCCGTAACTCCGTTTCCCTCTTGCCTAATGATTTCCTCATTTCTGTACCTCCTGACCTCCTTGTAAATTCCAAGTCCTTGCTTATAACTAACTAACCAGTGCGCGCTTCCTCCCAGATTTCATAGCCCTTAAATGTGACCTGTTCAAATGAGCGTTTACCATCTACTCATCCTGCTAAACCTGTTCTTCCAACAGGCATCCTCTTTCTCAGAGAACGGTACCATACTCTACAGTTCAAACCATTAACTATTCTTTCCTTTTCCTTATTCTCACATTCAATCTATCACCCAGGTGTTGGTTTCCAATATTATCCCTATTCAGCCACTATTTTGGTTCCAGCCCAAATCATATGGTGTCTGAACAATAATCATAATCCCCCAACTAGTTTCTCTATGTTTAGCTTTTCTTCCCCTCAACCCAATCTCCACTGTTATGATCGAAGGATAGAAAACTCAAACTGTCTGGTTCTGATTTTATTCCTCCTATTTAGTAAAACATTTGCCCGATGGCACTTCCTCTAGAGGGTCCTATGATGCTTCTCCCTAACTTATCTTCAAAGCACAGCTGAAATATTTCTGAATCCTCAGGCTAAGCTGGCTACCCCTCCTTTGCATTCTGCTTCTGCATTCCAACATCAACAAATAAAACAACAATAAAGATGGTGGCCATAGATGCTACCCCTGGAGTACCTATCAGTCCTTTACAGATGTTACTTAATTTCATACAACATATGTAATAGGTTGGTAATGTCCACTTTGTCACTGGGGTTCAGTGAATTTCCAGAAAACAGGGACTCAACTAGATACTTGTATCCCCATGTATATAGCTGCATTACTCACAATAACCAAAAGGTGAAACAACCCAAGAGTCCATCAACAGATAAAATGGATAAACAGAATGTGGTATATTCACACGATGGAATATTATGCAGCTACAAAAAGGAATGGAATTCTCATCCATGCTACAATATGAATAAACCTGAAAACATCAAGCTCTGTTAAATAAGTCAGACACAAAAGGACAAATACTGTATAAGTCCACTTAGATGAGGTATTTAGAATAGGCAAATTCATAGAAAGTAGATTGGAGGTTACCAGAGGCTGGGAAAAGTGGGGAGTTATTACATGATGGGCACAGAGTTTCTGTCTGGGCTGATGAAAAAGTTCTGGAAATAGATAATGATAGTGGTTATACAGCATGGTTAATGTACCTAATGGCACTGAATTTTAGATACTTAAAATGACTGAAATGTTAATTTTTTAAAAAAGTATAATAAAAAGTTTTTTTTAAGTGCTAAAGCAAATGGAGCCAGTATGTAAGTAGCCAAACCTAGAATTTTCTATCTGCAGATTGTGAGCATGTATATCACCTTGAAAACTACTAGACAACCCAATTGCCATCTCCCACAACTTTCTTAATACAATGCTTATTTGTTCCAGTAACCAAATCCATCTCAGCTCCGATAAATTCTGATTAGTCTGAGCCTATCCTGGAAATCCATTCCCTTTGCTGGTTATTGGTTTCAGGATTGTCTTGTGGCCCATTTCTGGCCAATGAGACATGAGGGGAAGTCGGCTAGGGGTTTTATGGGCAAGGTTTCCATTGTGGCCCTTCTAATGTCTGCATGTGCTGCCTGGAGTAGCAATGGCCATTTTTCAACCATGAGAGGACACCAGGGCAGAACAATGGGAAAGGCCCAAGTCTTTTATGACATCCTGGTACTTCTGAAATAATCAACCTCGATATTACCCTATTGTCATTCTTCTCATTTACTCGGTTGATTTATTACTGCAACTGAAAGGCATCCTAAATGACACACTCTGGTTCAACACTGTGTCCCCAGTCCTTTCCATAGACTTTGGCACCAGGCAGGCAGTCTGTAAATGTTTGCTTAATGAAGCTACTTCCATGCTATGGATAGAAAAGTTGACATTATGTTTAAATCTACAATTACCGATGTGCTTCTTAATCTACCAAAATCCTAATAGAGTCTCCTTTTGGTGTGGATTACATTATTAAAAGTAGCACTTGACAATTCAGTTTTGAATCCTTATCTGCCACTTCATTTTATTCCACCTGAAAGGTGAAACAGTAGCTGTACCAAAAAAGCATATTTTTAAAAAAACCCAAGAAATAAGTTCTAATCATTTCTGATGCCAACCAAATGTTCGTCTACTCCAGTGGGTTGTTCGGTGGTCAGATAAATGCTATCAGTCCTCGGGGCGGGGGGTCACCTGCAGCAACTATTTTTTGTTGTGGGTCAAGACGTGCTAGAAAATGAATAGCTACCAAATATAATATACACTTAACTGTCAACAAAATATTTTAAAACCAAATTGAGACTTTGAATAGGATCTCCTACGTTAACTTTGGTGAGTAAATTTTTTAATCTTTTAGTGTTTTGCTATCACATGCACTCTACAGTTCTGAAAGCATTAACTTTTGCACTCTTTGCAATAACTCGAGAGGATTCTCTGGCTTATGCAATGCTTATTTTTTGCCTCGTGTTTGTATTTAACACTAAGGAAAGGAGTGTAGTGTTGTGGCTATGAGCCCGTTTGGTCTGAAGTCCCACTCCCCTACTCTTCGTTGTGTCTCCAGTTAGGCTGTCTTATCTTGCCATTGCCTTAGTTTCTCAAATTGGAAAATGGGCGGTAATAGTCATCGGGGCTGTTGTGGAGCTGAATATAACCATGTATGTGCAGCACGTCCTCGCACAGTTTCTGCCACATTGTAAGCACGCAACACTGGGCGCTGGTTAGACTGGGCTCTGGTGACTTCCTTTGCAATTTGGAAACTGACAACGGGATGTCAGAGCTCTGTCAGAGGTCTACAGAGGCTGATTTCACAGGGAGAAACCAGTTGGCTGGCCTCCCACCTGACCTTGTCTTGGTCAAGTTGCTCTGTTCGAGGGTCTGTCTGGTCCTGAGTTTGCAGATCCCGAGACTGGTCTACAACACAGGGTTTCTGGTGTTAAGGGAATCAGAGGTGGAGGGAGCTGGTTGTCTCATGGAACATTGGTGGGCATCAGGCTCTAATTATTTCTAAAAGACAGCTGACACTGGGACCAGACAGGTGCGTCTTTGATCAAGGTGCCTTTGTCCCTAAACAGCATGGACAATCACTGCTAAATTGCCAGGTCCCCCTGAGACTCTTGTTTTATCTCAGATCCTTAGCTAGGCAAGCCCTCCTGGATTGGCAGATTTACTGCTCTTTGCAAATGTAAATAACATCGACCAGGGCATAGTCAGTGCCTCCTTCTGTGCGCTTTCCGCCCAGAAACACTTTGTCTTGTAAGTGCCCTTTGCATGTATCTGATCTCCTACATGTGTGTTGGTTTTTGTCATTCAGGCTCCCTACCCTTGATATTCTTGCTCCAAACTCTCTGTAGTCCAGGGTGATCCTGGAGCTGTGAAATCATAAACTAATCTAACTACATCTGAACTAAAAAGAGACCACGACCAGCTAAGGATATACCTGAACTCTCCGAGTAGCTGTATGTCAAAAGGAACTCTTGAAATGAGCTCTTTTCATGAGAATGCTTGAGTTCTTTCAGATCACTAAAGAAAGCCTAAAACACTTTCAACTTGCAGACTCAACAGAATCTGTGAAAGAGAAACAGATGAAAGGCAGAGAGCTGTGCTATCTTAGTGCTTTTTAGTATGTGATTGGCACAAAGGAAAAAAATTCAGTTCAATATAAGGAAGAACTTTTTAAACAATTACAGCTCCCCTGACCCGTAATGGATGGCTTCATGAGTCATCAAGATTTCTGTCACTGGAAGGATTTAAGGAGGAGATGGGAATTAGGTCTGCATGGCCCTCCTAGGCAACCCCCTCCCTCAACCCCAGCCATAAGTCTCTATTTTAAGACGTTTGGGGTTAAATCATATAGAATAGTAGGGGCGAGAGGATGTGGTAATCATGCTGATGTGGGGTTATACTGCTAGGAGGGATGTTCTGGGGAGGAAAGGAGTAGACGGGCCTCTCTGCACATCAGGAATGACACTGACGAAAGTACAGGGACAAAATTAGCAACACACACACCGCCGCCCTGCCTCATCTCCTTGTTTGGTCCCGCTTCTTCCTAAATCCTTGGTTTCACTAGATTCCTCCTTGATCAATAAATCTATGCATCCAGGAACAACAATGAAACTCTTTGGTGGGCTTTCAAGGTCTCCTGTAGTCTGCCTTGGCCCGCTTTTCAGAATCAAGTGCATACCATGCCAGGACAAGGATCTTCTGCCCCAGCTCGACTCCCTTGGCTTAGTAAAGGAAATAGAGCTTCTTCGATGGGGCCCACCTCCACAACATTTGCTCCTTCTTGGCTCTGTTTGCTCACTGTCACGAGGGTTGGAAGGAAACTGCACATTTTCTATGTGATACCCAAAAATCAAATGTAACACTGCAGGTAGACTCTGAGGGCTGCCAGTCTACTCCTCTCTATCTTGACTTTTTTTCTTTTCGTTTTGTTTTTGGCCAGTGCTTCTCAAACTTTCCTGTGCACTCACTAATCACTTGCAGGTTCTGATCCAGAAGGTCTAGGGTAAGGCCCGAGATTATGCATTTCTGCCAAATTCCCAAGTGATGTCAGTGCTGTGGGTCGACCCTTGGAGAAGTGTGGCTTGAGGGGCCAATGCTTTCCTCCCCTGCCTTGACCAGCTGCCCCCCCCCATCGGGGATATTCATGTCTCCTTTCCAGTGCAGACTGATGCTCAAGTCTCACTTGATTGGCTTTCTGCTGAGCTCCGTAGAGCCTGCAGATCCCTCCCCGTTAATGAGACTTCTGTCCTGATGCCTCCTGACCTCTCTGCTCCACTGCTGCCCTTGCTTGGATTGGCAGAGACGGTGGAAGTTATGAGGATTGATGAGTTCTCAGAGGAGGTGACTGGAGAAGGAGAGCAGGGGTCTAAGCAGCGAGCCCCTCCGATAGGGAAAGGAAAAAAGGGGAGATGATTTAGAGAGAAAAGAGGTGACCATGCAAGGGCTGCTGAAACTTGGGGAAGGTGCAAGAAGCATTAGTTGCCAAAACAGTCTTCGAATCCCTGCACACATGCTTCTCGTCTCTGCTCTCACCCTCTGTATTTCTAGAGCAGTACATCTGGGACTTGATTATATACGGGGTTTTATTCGCATTGGAATTGTACTTTGCTTCCAAATGGGATTTGAGATGGCTCACAAGCTTACATGTATGATAGACGGAACCAATTTTTGATGACCCAAAAGTTAAAACAACAACAACAACAACAATGCAGAGAAATCTGCATGTCCTGGTCTGAGCACAGAAATAAGCTTTGATTATTATGATGTTCTTTCTTTAAATAATTCTATTCTATTTTTTATTTTATTTTATTGAGAGAGAGCATGAGAAGTGGAGTGGGGGGGCAGAGGGAGAGGGATAGAGGGAATCCCAAGCAGGCTCCACACCCAGGGGGGAGACCCACGTGGGGCTTGATCTCATGACCCTGAGATCATGACCTGAGTTGAAGTCAAGAATTGGATGCTTAACCAACTGAGCCACCCAGGAGCCCCTATAATGTTCTTTGATTATAAGACCTTTCCCCCTACTATATTGTAAGTGCCCACAGAGCCTTAGTTTTACACTAAAATGGACCCAGTTGCTTCCCTATTTCCCAGCCAGGAGATGGCTAGACTTCCAATAACTACTTAATAAAATAATTCCTGACTTGCATTGGTGACATTTACTACCCTGCTCTGCAAACCACTGGATTTTCAAATGATGTGAGCAACTCTTCAGCTGTGTTCCTCAGAGACCGAATAACATTTGTTAAGTCTTTTGTTAACACTTCTTTGTTTCAATTGCTTTCTGAGTCTCCTGCATGATTTTCTAATATTTACATATAAACATTTAGAGCACAAGGAACTTTGAAGATGATGTAGTGTTAACTTCCTGCTACAGACCACAAGACTGAGGTCCAGAGAGGTTCAAATGACTCAATGTCACACTGAAAATGACTGACGAGCTGTACTGTATTACACGTCTGACTACATTCTACTTCATTCTACAACTCGAGCCAAGGATTTTGTACCTTCTTCGCCAGAAAAGATTTTCTTAGAGATTTGAGTTGCACTTTTTCCTCAATGAAATGTTCGATGGCCCACTGTAACAAGACTTTTCCCTCAGCCGGTGTGTCAGTCATATCCAATCATTCTCAAGTGGTCAAGGACATCAATCCACTGTTTCTGGTGATCTAAATTTTATTATTTCATTATTGCCATTACAGTAGTGTGTTTGTGGCACAAACATGGTGTGTACAGTCTATTCTGTGGAAGGAGATGAAATAAAATGCTGGGTTATCCTTGGAATATCACATCTGTATGAAGTCATCATTACTTTGACCCACATGGAATAATTCAACTTGGCTGATCTATCAAATGGGTGGGCAATAAATCTCAATTTGGGTGACCAGGGAAACTTATTTCTTTAATGAAATATTTTGAAATAACTTCAGGAAGTCCTTAACTTTGAAGCATCAATGCAAATGGAAGGTCACTAGGTTGAGGTTGTTAGTTGTTATGGATATTAGTAACCACAGCTCCGGGAGAAAGGTCGACGGAAGCCAATGACACTGTAAGCATAAGACTGAATACATCTCATAATTATTTTCATCCATGGACATTAAAATGCTATATAAGGGACAAAAGCTAGGTTCCTTATTTCTCTGCAAATATCAATACATTTTCACTCCCTGTGTCATGGTTGAGAAGGAAGTACCACTCATGACTCATGGTGCTAAAGATGATATAGAATCAATGAAAGACTAAATCATCAATATATCAATCTGTGTGCTCCCAACCAAAGAGACTAATGTGAAAATTAATGACCTTTAAAATTCAAGGAATGCACATACATCAATCTAATTGAAGAAAGAACTGATAAAGTGTTCCACCACTTACTGCCACCAAGCAGGAAGGAGAGATTAATGACACATGTTGATCAAATGCAGTACATAAAGAGGAAGAGATCCTTTTGCTATCATTGCAAGTCCAGAGATAAACTTGGGTTTCTTTTGTACTGACGTTGGGACGGCGAAAATGACTAACAGGATGTAATAAGACTCCCATGACTCTAGTGCATAAGAGAAGTTTTCTATGATCTCAAATACAGCCAGTCAGCAGTTCCTACCAAGAGCACAGATTCGTCTTGGGAATAGGGCAGCTCCCAAACACTTCTACCTGCTTAAAAAGCAAGAAGTCTTCTTTATTCTGTTATTTTCCCAAAACATGGGTTCACAGAGTACTATTTTGCCATCATGACAGTTTAGTTTCTATTCATGAAAATCCTTTCTTATTAAATATAAAAAAATTGAGATAAATGCAGTCTCATTATGGAGGAGTTGTGTGTGTTGGTGTTGCCTTTTGCTACCTGAGTTGGGGAGAATCAACAGGAGACCAGAGCACAACATACAATTTAGGAAGATAGTCACTTACAATCATTTTAAATAACGTCCTTCTTTTCCCAGTGGCTGCCTTGGGAACACGGACCACCCTCTTATCTCTTGTAACCCCTCTCATTTACGAGCATCAGAAAGTAATTTTCTGTAAGTGTTGAAGAGATTATATGTTGTATATACGCTGTGTGCAAATATAATGCATTATTTCATACGTATACTGTCTACAGCCCTCTGTAGATTCACAGAATAAAGCAGAGTTTCTCCAGCTTAGGCAGAAAGATTTGCTGAATTCCCTTGGGCTTGTGGACCTCTCATCATTCCTGACACCAGCCTAAACGTGATCAAAGTTTTGTCTTGGGAAAACTTATTTTGTTAAGGTTTTTTTTTTTTTTTTTCCTTTCTTCCTTCCTATTCTGGGTGCCCTTTTCTCAGCCACTGTCCCTGAAAAATCCTAATCCTCTTTCACTGGAAATGGCAGTCTTGGGATCAGCAGAGAGCATGTCACATACTTGAGCCCCGTTTCTATCAAATTTAATTGCTTTTCTCCTCTCGTCCCTGTCCATTTACACTTCCTTGCCCTATCGTTTATGGCTCTTAGACTCGGCTTTGTGATGTGTTCTGGGGAAAAAGAAAATCCACACATTCTGCTCTCTTTAAATTCAATAATTCATTTTATAAACGCATAAGCTATCCCCATGATTAATACCAAGGACAACATATGCTCTCAGGAGGTTTTTGTTGTCGTTTTTGTTTGTTTGCTTTTCGGGGGTGAGGAGGAGGGAGAGGTCATTTCCCACCACTCACATCGCATCTTGTTTTCTCCTCCATTTCAGCATCGAAATCTCAGTTATCAGACATGCATATTTTCCTACTAATTTAGCTGAGGTTTAACCAGCAGGAGTCACATGATAAAATCCCTTCTTACTTTTTACTCACAATAAAACAAATACGAGCACCAGCCTAAGAACAACAGACAAACCAGAACCAAGAAGTCGGGTATTTATGCATGACCCATTGCAGAACAATCTTACTATGAAGCACCGTAATTAATCAACCACCTAGCCGTGAGTACACAGGGCTCTGCAAAGAACATAGGAAGGATACATTCACAAAACACAACATGATGGACAGCCCTCCTGTTTCAAGTCCAAGGTGTAATATCACAAACTCTCAAGAGAGCTTTGATTCCCAAACACCCGGGTGACAAATCCTCCCCAGGTTCAGGGAAGTGAGCAGAAAAAAGAACAGGACATTGAGGCCCACCCAAGGAGCATCGCTGCAATCCCATCTCCAGAATGACAAGAGTTCCACGGTTGTTAGTGGTGCCAGGAGAGCATCAGGAGTGGAGCCAGGAGCCTGCTGGGGAGCTAACTAGACAGCATGCATCCTCCAGGCCGGCGATGGAAGAATGTGTGCCTGAGATTAATGTTTCACAGCTGGGATGTAGACCTGGACGCAGGCATAGCCGATGGGTTTTGCAGCAGGAAACAGATGAGAAATTATAGCATCCAAAGAGCCTGCTACACCACATTAATGATAAATTTACACCCATGAGACAATTGGGGGCAAAAAACCCCCCAAAAATAAAAAAAACAAAAAAAACCAAGCAGCAACCCTTATCTCTAATTTTTTTCCCTTTGTCCTAATTTGCCCAAGTAATACACTTCTTGACCGGGCAATTCCACCACCTGCATTTGCTCATCATGGTTTTGAAGATGTTTCTCTTCTCATTTAAATAGGTGCCTCTACTTCTGAAACTTTAAATTGTGAATGCATCTTTAAGAGGGAATTTTTAAAACTGTAATTCTGGTATAATTAGTATACAGTTATATTAGTTTCAGATGTACAATATAGTGATTCACCAATCCTATCCATTACTCAGTGCTCATCACAGCAACTGTTCTATTAATCCCCCTTCACCTATTTCACCTATTTCCCCACCCAACTCCCCTCTGGTGACCATCAGTTCGTTCTCTATATTTAGGAGTCTGTGTTTTTGTTTGTCTCTTTTTTTCTGCGTTCATATTAATTGGATTATTTGCTTTTTTAGTGTTGAGTTATATAAATTTTGTATATATTTTGGATATTAATCCCTTATTGGACAAGTTATTTGCAAATATCTTCTCCCATTCAGTATGTTGTCTTTTAGTTTTGTCAATTGTCCCCTTTGCTGTGCAGAAACTTTTAATTTTGATGTATTCCCAATAGTTTATTTTTGCTTTTGTTTCTCTTCCCTCAAGAGACGTATCTAGAAAAATGATGCTATGGTCAATGTTAGAGAAATGGTTGCCTGTGCTCTCTTCTAGAATTTGTATGGTTTCAGGTCTCACATTTAGGTCTTTAATCCATTTTGATTTTATTCTTGCATACAACGTAAGAATGTCATCAAGTTTCATTCTTTTGCCTGTAGCTGTCCAGTTTTCCTAACACTGTCTAAGACAGTATCTCTTTCCCATTGAATATTATTGCCTCCTTTGTTGAAGACTGATTGACCATATAATTGTGGATTATATATAACCTATGAACAAAACAGACTTTAAAACAAAGACTGTAACGAGAGACAAAGAAGGGCACTATATAATCATAAAGGAACAATCCAACAGGAAGATATAACAATTGTAAATATTTATGCATTCAACATGAGAGCACCCAGATACATAAAGCAGTTATTATCAAACATAAAGGAAGTAATCAATAGTAATAAAATAATAGTAGGGTACTTAACACCTCACTTACATCAATGGATAGACACCCAGAAAGAAAGTCAACAAGGAAACAATGGCTATGAATGACATATTGGACTGGATGGATCGAATATATATCTATATCTATTCCATATATCTATATTCAGAGTATTCAATCCTAAAACAATGAAGCACACATTCTTTTCAAGTGCACATGGAACATTCTCCAGAATAGATCACATGTTAAGGCACAAAACATGTCCCAACAAATTAAAAAAGACTGAAGTCATACGATGCCATCTTTTCCAACCATAATGTAATGAAACTAGAAGTCAGCCACAAGAAAAATACCTGGAAAGAACATAAATACATGGAAGTTAAATAACATGATACTAAACAACAAATGGTCAACCAAGAAATCAAAGAGGAAATTAAAAAAAAATACATGGATACAAATGACAATGAAAACACAATTGTCCAAAACCTTTGGGATGTAGCAAAAGCTGTTACAAGAAGGAATTTTATAGCAATACAGGCCTAACTCAAGAAGCAAGAAAAATCTCAAAACAACCTAACTTTACACCTAAAGGAGCAAGAAAAAGAACAACCAACAAAACCCCAAATCTGTAGAAAGAAGGAAATAACATTAGGGCACAAATTAATGAAATAAATACAAAAGAAACAGAAGAGATCAATGAAACTAAGATCTAATTCTTTGAAAAGATCAACAAAATTGATGAACCTTTAGCCAGATCCACTGAGAAAGAGAGAGGGAGAGAGAGAGAGAGAACTCAAACGAAATACAAAAGATTATAAGGGAATATTATGAAAGATTATATGCCAACAAACTGGACAACCTAGAAGAAATGGATAAATTCCTAGAAATGTAGTTTCCCAAAACTGAAGCAGGAAGAAGTAGAAAATTTGAACAGGCCAATTACCAGAAATGAAATTGAATCAGTAATCAAAAAACTCCCTAGAAACGAAAGTCTAGGACCAGATGGCTTCACAGGGGAATTCTAATAAACATTTAAAGAAGAGTTAATATATTTTCTTCTCACAGTTTTCAAAAAAAATAGAAGAGGAAGTAAAGCTTCCAAATTCATTCTAGGAGGCCAGCTTTACCTTGACACCAAAACCAAAGACACTACAAAAAAAGAGAATTATAAGCCAATATCTCTGATGAACATAGATGCAAAATCCTCAACAAAATACTAGCAAACTGAATTCAACAATACATTAAAAACATCTTTCACCATGATCAAGTGGGATTTGTTCTGGAGATGAAAGAGTGGTACAATATTCCAAAATCAATCAGTGTGATACAACCCATCACCAAGAGAAAGGATAAAACCATATGATCATTTCGAAAGATGCAGAAAAAGCATTTGACAAAATACAACATCCATTCACAATAAAAACTCTCAACAGAGTAGGTTTAGAGGGGACATACCTCAACATAATAAAGCCTATATATGAAAAACCCACAGATAGCATTGTACTCAATGGTGAAAAACTGAGAACTTTCCCCCTGAGATCAGGAAGAAGACAAGCATGTCCACTCCTCACCACTTTTATTCAACATAATACTGGAAGTCCTAGCCACAGAAATGAGACAAGAAAGAAATAAAAGGCATCCAAAACTGTAAGGAAGAAGTAAAACTTTCCCTATTTGCAGATGACATGATAGTATATAGAGAAAACCCTAAAAACACCACCAAAAAACTGTTAGATAAGATAAATGAATTCAGGAAGGCCACAGGATACAAAATCAATATACAGAAATCTACTCCATTTCTATACACTAATAATGAAGTAGCAGAAAAAAAATTAAGAAAATAATCCTATTTACAATTGTACCAAAAATAATAGAATATCTAGGAATAAACTTAACCAAAGAGGTGGAAGACCAGTACACTGAAAAGTATGAAACAAAATGAAAAAAAATTGAAGATGACACAAACAAATGCAAAGATATTCCATGTTCATGGATCAAGGGAACAAATATTGTAAAAATGCCCATGCTACCAAAGCAATTTACAGATCTAACGCAATCCCTACCAAAATACCAAAAGCATTTTTCACAGAACTAGAAAATAAACCCACAATTTGTATGGAACCACAAAAGATCCCCAATAGCAAAAGGAATCTTGAAAGAGAAGAACAAAATTAGAGATACAACAATCCCAGATTTAGAGATACATGACAAAGCTGTAGTAATCAAAACAGTATGGTACTGGCACAAAAATAGACACATAGACTAACAGAACAGAATAGAGTGCCCAGAAATAAATCCATGATTATGTCAATTAGTCTTCAACAAAGGAGGCATCTTTAAGAGGGATTAAAAAAACACTTTTTAATGTAAAATTTCATACAAATAAAAGTAAAGAGACTAGTATAACAAACCCTCATGTATCTATCAGACAGCTTTATCAATTACCAATTCATGGCCAATCCTGTTTCCTTTGCCACCTCCTCTTCCCCTCCCCCATTGACCCCCCCCTTAGCCCCACGTGATTTTGAAGGAAACCTCAACCCTTCCCATCATTTCTCAGGAAGTTTGTCATCAAATCTCCAAGAAACTGAACTTCTAGTTTGTAGCTTTATTTTTTCTACTTCTATTAGGAACAAAGGATATTTTAGGAGTTTAATGGACTTCTTGTCCATTTTTACTGTAGCTAAAGTCACAACAATTGTACTGTTAAGATAACTACTAAAGACATGCATGTGAACAAATTTGTAGATTAATAAATTCAGCAGTAATTCAAAATATTTAACCCATTTGGACTCTGACTACTTGGACTCTAAGATATTTCCACATGGTAGAAATAAATATAAGAAAATGCAGCACTCTGAAACTATATAGGAATTCTACTAAAGCTTTTCCATATTTATATTTGGTTCCTTGATATTGTTTCAAAAGATGTCACATGTTTCACAAAAGTGGATTCTTTTTATTGTGTCATTTGCTCCTTTGCGTATCTGTGCAATGTTCAAAGTCAGTATCAGCAGGTTAAAATCCAGCGTCATCTGTGCATTTAGTTTATTTCCCACATTGGATTGTAAGTTACATAGGCAAAGACTTTCCCTTAGATTCCTTCATGTTCATTCACAAGGCCTAATAGAATGCTTAGCATTTATTGATGCTTAACAAAAACTTGTCAATTTGTTGGTCTGTGTTGGTTTTCATTATAAAACCCAAGTTTATTTTACAAAGTGATAGATTCTTCAGTCAAAGAACAGCAGATATGTGTGCTAATAACAGCCATTTCCTGTTCCAGTGCTAATCGATCACTGTACTCCTTTCTAAGTTGGGATGCAAATTGCAACTTATTTGCCATCCTTGTTCTAAAATCATTTAGTTAGAGAAGAGATGTGAATCACCAATTCTGCTATTGAACTTATCAAATGTTGTCACGTTTGAAATGTTGGGAAGGTTACTTACACTAGCCCTGTATGTCTTAGGTCAGTTTAGGGCTCCTATATACATGTGTTCTGACCAAAGCATAGTCTCCATGATGGGCTTGGAGTGAGGAGATCTGGTTTCAAATTATAAATCCATTCCTCAACAGCTGGACAACCTTGAGCAAATCACCTAATCTCTATCAGCTTCTGTTTCTGTGTAAAATTTGGACAATAACTTCCTCCCTTCTTCAGAGGGCTTTCTGAGCCATCAGATGAAATAATGAATCCGAGTGGCTTTTTAAATTGTTAAAGCTTTATAAAATGTCTGCTAATATAAGCAACAGTGTAGTGGTCACGTAAATAAGCACAGATCTTTATTCAGTATGACAGTACAAACTTAATAAAGCACCAATTTCCAGCCTTACATTCACTCACCTAGCTATCCCTTTGATTCCCTCCTTTATATGGTTGTCATAGCGGCTGGGGATAAATAGGGGATGTCTTCCAGGTATAATCTGAGGTCTAGTGAAGTTTCATTACACTCTATTGCTCAGGATCCAGGCTGGGAGGCAGGGTAGGGGTGGGCGGGATCAAACTGATAGGATAGAAAACTAAATAGGAAGCACAACAAAAAGTTTGACGCTAAGGGAACATTTTATAGGTCTAATGATTTGGGACTAGTGACAGTACACCAGATTTAAAAAAAAAAAAAAGCCTCAGGGGATTCCCCTAAGGCTTGGGTTTCATGGTCTAACCAGGTGACTAGCTGACCATATGTTCCATTGAAACAGCTTTCCAAGAAAGCTGTTCCTCATTCTCTCAGCACGTTGGCATATATGACAATATGGAAAATATGCAGCAGTTAATTTTCCTAACCACCCTGAAACTAACATATTTGCAATGCATTTCATCAGCAACTTAGTAAATTGCCATTTAAGAGGTACATTACTTTTACAATAGTATCATAAAAGTCCTGCTGCCAGCCAAAATTCACAGGTGGTGGCCGAGGAAAGTGGATTCAATGGTACTGCACTATCCCTCTGTCCTGAGGTGCTAGTTTCCAAGGAACAGGCTGGCGATGTGTGTGAGCATGTTTCTACTTTGGGGGTTTTGAGTCAAAATAATTTATAAACCTATCTCTATCTCTCTCTCCTTTTAAGCCTGATATGCTCATGGGCATATCAGCAGCTGTATGGAAATTGTTCTGGTGACGAGAGGGTCCTCTCTGAAGGTCACTTTGTGTAATATTTGAGAAGGCACTTCACATTTATTTTTGGCATTCAGGTCCTTGGGTGATACTTAAAGTGAATTTTAAATGCATAATAAGAATGATAAGAAATGAAGGTTTTTCACTGACCACATTTTACAGGGAAAAAAAAATCTAGTGAAATAGGGACATTAGGTTCCATGATGCTGGTTACTTTAAATTTTTATATCACTTCATCTCCAATTCAAATGTCAAGTCAAAGGAAATTCCTTAAGTACTTTGACAATCTCTCTTAGTCATTCAATGAAACTTGAAAGCATCCATCCAAATGTAGACTTGGTTGTCAGAGCAAGAGGTGGGGACAGAAAGATCAGTGTCACTGACAAACTATAGGGAGCAAACGGAAATTTCTTGAGGGAAAACAGGAATGTCATTATCAATGTTTTTAAAAAAATACACCTTGTGGGGGCGCCTGGGTGGCTCAGACGGTTAAGCGTCTGACTCTTGATCTCAGCCCAGGTCTTGATCTCAGGGTCATGAGTTCAAGACCCACACTGAGCTCCACACTGGGTATGGAGCCTACTTAAAAAAATACACCTTGTATGGCTTCAACAAATATGGTCTTATAATAACCATGGCCAACTATACTTCCCACATTCCACCCCCCCACCCCTAAATTCTATCCTCTGTCTTTTTTTTGGCAAAGGGGTAAAACTTTACAGTAAAAAAAATTTTTTAAACACTGCGCCTCCGTCTTCACTTAAGACCCAGCAATTTCAACCCCTTGAAGCTTTACCTCTTATTCCCTTTATTGTCGTCTCTCAGAGAAATTGATGTTCCCTGACTGAACATAATGCTTATTTTTGTGAATGTCACACCACTTACTATTTTGCTCTTTCAAAAAGGAAAGACAGGGGAAATGTTTAAGAAACTATTCAGATAATTATAGGTAATTTGACATTTCATTATTTCATTATTTTCTTCTTTATTCCATCTCCTTGTGGCCCTGGGCAACTGACATATGCACGATGTGGCCGCTGTTTAGTTCTGGATGGAGCCTTGATTTAATGGATAAGGAAACCAAGTCTGAGATGTGTGCTTGTCTGAGGTCACACGGTAGCTAACCAGTGACAGTACCTTCATATTGTTCCAAAAGCCATTTCTTATCCGTATAGTGTGGGCACCATTTAGCACTTGGACCTAGGTTCTGGGCCCCTCAAATGACCAAATGCAGTCTTAGGGTATTCTCACTTGGCAAAGGACAGAGCGGTCATTTGCACGATTTCTCTTTGCCCTGGCCTTAGGGAGGCTTCACTTCTTGCAAAGTGAGAAGGGCAACTGAAGCAGACAGGGGGGGCGTGTCTTGTACAGCCTAAGTGGCCCAGCTTTCAGATGGAAGCCACAGGTTGCTACTTACTCCCATCTGGCTAAATAGCGTTCTTTGGAGGCGGACACGCAGATCTCTGTGCACAGCTAAATGACGAACCAAAAATAGTTTGTGTGGTCTACTGGTAGACATAAAAAGCAATGAGGTCAGCCCGGAGTCCATAAGCAATGAGCACTAATGTATTCTTCTGCCCGCTTTGATTTGCTAACGAAATCATGCAGTTTTAAAAAGAGGGAGGACAGAGTTTAACAAAAGGAAAAAAAAATTAGAAATGTCAAGTGTAGTCCTTTGAAACAGGTAGTGAAAGCTCAGGAGTGTAACTGTTTTGATGTTCTGAGTCCTGCCAGTGAGTGACAGGGAAAATGAAGACCCTCTCAGACAAACCCATTGTGCTCCTGTCAAAGGTGGCTGAAGTTCTGTTCAAACACCTGTTTCTAGTCTTTATGAATATTAAAAGCCTCTGCGATTTTTTTTTTCCAGGAAGCAATGATTTTGAAGTGTTACAGTACACAAAAGACATCATCTCAGTCTTGTTCCAATTCACTGCCACTCCTCAGTTTTCCCTGAGGACGTGCATAATTTTTTAAGTTTGTGGCAGTTAGGTTTGTAGACATAGAACACTGAAACTGAGAAACAGGGTTGCTTTTTAAAATATTGGTGTTAGTCATTCTGATTTCATTTTGCATGGGATGCGCTTTTAATTTAGCATAAAGGTGCTAACCACATAAATTGATGTGGACATACGAAACTGAGGAACTCTGGAAGGGAGGAAGGCATGCCTTCCAAAGCTGTCATGTCCTCACTAATAGCCATGAGACTGCCAACTGTACAGGGAGACTGATCCAGTGGGTAAATAATTCTCTGACAATTAAAAGGCACGTATTTGAAATGTGCATGGGTCTTCCAGAATGCAATATTCTTTTTCTAAATTTAGTTTGCATGGATTGTGATTCCTTCTAAAGTTAAAAAAGGTACGTGACATGAACCAACTGGATTTTATGTAGTTTCTTAGGAACATATATTACAGTTGCAACAGACTGTACAGAATACTGCCATTAAATCTTCCAAGCACTCTTTCAGAGCTCTTGCTCCTTGTTTCAAATGAAATTGTGTTACACAAATCACAGCCCCATAAAATGATTGCTTGTAACTAACTCCTCCTTGATTCCACTAATGCTGGTCTCGACTAATCCCTGCTTTGTGAAGGAATTCCAGCCCACTGTAATCGCTCATCACTGGGGCCAGTTTTGGAGCCAGTATCAGTGTGTATCACATTACAGCTGCTAAAAAACCTAGTAGTCCTTCATCTTTTTGAAATTCAGGAGGCAAAGGCTGAGGGGGTCAGGAAATTACACTTGAGTTGTCTAGAATTTGCAATCTGCATTTTAATCACTCGTTCACATTTAGGGATGGAGATAAAGCCAAAATCGTACTGACATTGAAAGGGATCTAAAAAGACCTGAAAAGGATTGCTTCACGTTGCCCTGCTATGATGCTTGTGTGCTTTGGAAGTTAATACAGGTAGAGCAGAAATCGGGCAACCTAACCTCCTTCTTTGTCTGGTTTGGCTCTCAGGTACAACCTGCCTCTGGCCCTCTTTGATGGCTAATTCTAGGCCTTGACACAAAAAGCAGAACCAGCTGTCCACGAAGGAGCAGACACCATCTCTTCACTGCGACAATGCCACGATTACCATTTTTTCTGCATAGGTTTTACTGTCTAAACCACAAACATTAAGATATGCATATGATGGACCCAAAACATTCCTAAGTCTCATGGAAGCCAGAATCCTTTAAGACCAAATTGGCAAGGCAGAAAGTCATGCACCCCTCTCATGAGGGTTCCCAGAATCCAGAAAAGACCACAATCAGCTTGCAAGGGCTATACCATCATTGGTCATTATGCTATTTCGTGCTACGGTCGACTTTCTGCTCAAGGGTGAGAATGTGATGTCAATCACTGTGTCTTTCCTCTGTTCAACGTATTCTCCAAGGACTCCTCAGCTTGCCTGGAGGAGAAAATAAGTCTCTGCAGGTGACTAAAAGACCTTATGTGATCTCACTCCCAACCCACCTGCTACCTCTCCAACCCCATCTCCTGCTGGTATTCTCCTTGTTCAAGTGGCGCCGGCAACACTGGCTTCCTTGCTTGGCTTGAAATAGCACCCCCAGTCCCAGCACTAGCTACTGCCCTTCCACTGTTCTATTTTCCCTCCAGTGCACTGATCACTACCTGACATACAGTATATGGTATTTTATTTGTTTCATTTATTATCTTCTTCCAACATTGGAATATATGTTCCATGACATGAAGATAGGAATTTCCTGGGGTTTTTTTTTGGGGGGGGGCTGGATCTCCAACTTCTAGAGCAGTTATCTGGCAAAAACAGGTGCTCAGTCACTATTTTTTTTGAATGAATGAATGAATCCATGGCCTCTCCTTGGCTCCTTATTATTTAATGGCTTGAAGCCATGTAGTTGTGCCCGAAGGAGACAAGGGGGCCCTCTCAGGTAAAAACTGGTATTTGGTGAGGATTCAGAGATGTCAGATTCCACAAATGTGTCATTTTAGATCAACAAAGTAGGCATGTACCATGGGCTGGATTCTGGGAAAATGTCTACAGAGGAGATGCTGACTAGAAGGTCCAGGGTTATCACCTCTGATTGCACAATTAAGGCACTGTGCAAAGATGTCAAGCAAGGGAGCGAGGAGGAGAGAAATTCAGCCTGTTCTCTGCTCGCCAAGCCCTGGGTCCTTTGGAGGAACAGGAGAGAGGTGCCCTTTTGTAACTCATGTATCCACAGGGCCCACTTCACTGCAGTTTACCAAAAATCCTCTCCTGGCTAACTGTTGGCTCTTGTCAGTCCCTTTCTGTGGACACCTTCAACAACTATAGTCAACTCTATCCAGCTTAACTCTCTGCCTTCACGATTGATCTTCCAAGCAGAGCTGTTTCTAGTTTAAGCACGTGAGCATTGCTTCCTAGAGAAAACTGGGTCCAGTGGGCCCCGGAGTCTCCTTCACACAGTCCACCTCCCCACACACGACATTTGGAAGACGGATAGCTGCTGAGCTTCCATGGGTAAAACTGAATAGAATCGATAGCCAAAAGCTCTCACCTTACTACCCTTAAATGTTAGCTTTTTGCTTCAAGAGATGGTCCAGAATTTCTAAACAACTGCTTTTAAGTAGCAAGGAAGCGAGCATTTCGCTTTAGCCTTCTCTTAAATTTGGGGGTAAGAGTCCCAGGAAACTGTCCTTCCACAAGAAGGAATTCCTAACTCACATGTAATGACTTCATCAATAATGCCTCTTACACGGACAGTGCTTTGAAGCACCTACTTCCCAAACTTGGGATTTTTTACCTAAAACATATCCGAAATGACACTTTGTCTAAAAAACGCATAGAAAGCTTTCTCTATCCTTCTGTTTTTCAAATCAATTAGAATTCCAAGAATCAT
Organism: Ailuropoda melanoleuca; assembly: GCF_002007445.2. Lineage (NCBI taxonomy): Eukaryota > Metazoa > Chordata > Mammalia > Carnivora > Ursidae > Ailuropoda > Ailuropoda melanoleuca. The sequence goes on along the minus strand of NC_048224.1, from coordinate 125,196,456 downwards.
CTATAAATGGTCTCCCCAATTTTTCCTTGACTTGGTTATTCTTATCCAGGTGTTTTGTTCTGGTTGGCCCAGAAGCAGCTGTGCTCAAGTACAAATTGCTTTATCCGTGTGTGTGGGGATGGAGAGTAAGTGACTTGTCCTTTGCCAGTGACAGTGACACACTGCGGATTGTCTAGTTTCTTTTCCTCCACAGCTTAGGACTCCAACACCATATTTTTCATGAGGCTGCTCTGTTATTAAACTCCACTGAAGTCAGTGTGCCTAATTGATCATCAACTGGTGACAATTAAATTGAGAAGAGCTCCCGAAGGAGGAAAAGGGCAGAAGAAGAATCCAGGCATGGAGTTGTTCTGAAATCCCTTTCCTGATCTTCTGCTTGCATTGCGCGCTAGTAAAATCTGGGGTGTGATAAACGTTTAGTTTGTATTCACATTATTAACTCAAGAGCAGTAAGACGTGTGAAAACAATCTTTATTTTAACCAAGCACAGACTATCATACAGCATAATTAATGATCTGTGGAAAAAGGCATTTTCCCACCTTTTCAGTTGTGCTCTGCTCACAGTCTTGCCCCCCACAGCCCTCCCTCCCGTCCTCCCAGAAATCGAGCTTTATCTCTTATCCCCAGTTTTATGTATATTGATATTCTCTCTACCATCTTACTTTAGATTCACAAGCATTTTTAAGTCTATTCTTTGCTCATCCCTTCTCTCCTTCATGGGGATTGCTTTGGTCTGTCATCAATCACCCCCAAAATGGTTCCGGGTCATTTGACTCCATTTTCTCCCCATGTGTTTATTATTACAAAACTCCTGAAAATCTGGATTCAGCGTTCACTGCATTATTGATTTGGCTTTCTCAGAAAGATTTCTCATAATTGCCAAATTCAACAACTTAGTGTGAGTCCGAAGCCTCCACGTGAATTCGGAGCACCCAAACAGGCCCTCTCGGGGGCAACCACTCCCTCAGCGAAACTCCACTTTGTTCTCGGCTTTAGTCAGACAATGGTGACAGTCTCCCCGCCTTCTCCTCCCTCACTTCTCCCTTTGGCTGTCTGCTTTGTTTGTTCTCCACGCCCTCATCAAATTCAAAATGTGAGAGTACCCTAGGGTTCTGGCCTTGACCCCAGTCTTTCTTCTGGCTGTGCACTTTCCCTATGTGATCTCACTCACTTCTTTGTCACCGTCCACAGCTGACCAAGGAGCAGCTACTCACTCTGGGACCCCGGCAAGAAAGCCAACCACACACTTCCCGGATCTGGTTTCCCCGCCCTTTTAACCTCCTGCTCATTTCTCCCGGAGCACTAAGATTTGACCTCTTGTCTTCAAAGGCTTTCACAAGGTGATTCCAACTTCTTTTTCAAGTTTCACTCTTTACCAGTCATTGACATGCCTGAGGCTATTTACATACTGGAAATTTGAGGGGGAAATAATGCTTTTTGCTTTCCCCTGCATATGCCCTGGGAAAGCTAGGATGTTGCAGGGGCTCTGTCTTTGTTCTTCTCTGCCTCCCTCTCCCCACCTCAGAGCTTAGACAAGATCCTGGAGCATATGCTCAGGAAATAGTTGTACAATGAATAAAGGTAACAGACGAATGCCTCAAAATCTGACCACCGGAATATTAAATAAGGTGCTCAAAGTCACCTTCATTTTAAAGCTTTTCCTAATCTCTCCATCTTGATTTATATTCTCACTCCCTTCGGCCTTCCCAACACTTGTTGTGGAACACTTACTTTACCTGGTATTTTAGTATTTTATGCAATGGGCTTAGTGTCCCTCCCGTTCTTTCATACACACTAAGAACAGGAACATCACATACACCTGGTGCTCTTAACACAACTCCTTGTATGAAGAAACAGCTCAATACCTACGTGTTGAGTGGGTTTTAACTCAAGGACTAAGATACTTGCAAGGGAAATCGCAAAGTTCCCGCTTCTTGCAGAGTGTCCACCGTAACCGTTAGCTCGGGGTATGGTGCTTCCCTGTCACCTAATCGCTCAGAATTTCATTTCCTTTATAAATGGGGTTAATAATACTTATCTAATAGGGGGACTCAGAGGACTCTTTAATTAATGATGAAGCACATTCCAAGATCCTCGGAGGAAATAAAAAGATAAACATTATTATATCTCTTATTACTATAGATAGCAGTTATTAAACTTTCGCATAAACAGGGACCAAGAACAATTTTAAGACAAACTAATAGTTTAATAAGAAGCAGCTAGGGGTTTCCACCGTTGAGCTAACATAAACACTTTGGCAGAAATTATTCCCTTCTGCTGCTGCTATTAATACTGGACAAGATGAGCTTTCAGCGTCTCCGGTTTCTCACCTGTTTAATTAAGACATTGGATGAGATTACCTCAAAGGCCCCTTGTAGTGCCCACATTTCTTGGCAAATCTATTATTAACCCCTCACATCTCTGACTAATGGAATAGTCTTTCGTGCTTTTCTAGAAGAACTGTATACCTCTGTAACTGTTTTCCCCTAAGTGTTCCCTTTCAGCCAAAGAGTTGAAGGACAAGTGTAGAGGTTTTTGTTTTTTTAAAATCATTTGACAGTAGAATGCTGTATAAAATCTTTCAGGGCCCTAGGAACATGCAAATCTACGTTTTTGAATCTTGGTGTCCTAGAAAACTTTTTAGCTTAGGGTAGAGAATAATCAGGAAAGATTCATGTATACTCCACCACACAAGCTAATCAGAATTTCTTACAAATCGAAATTAATGTTTCTCATTAGCATTTTCCCTGGGGCTCAAGGTAATGCTTACCAAGTTTCTCCTGGGAGTATTTCAGAGTCCTAGAGAGGCAAGGCGGCGCAGGGAGGACGTCAGGCATTTGGAAGCAGACCAAGTAGTACTCTGCCTTTTTGGAGGATGTCTATGGAACGGATAATCTGGAATGTCCGACTGAACCTCGGGAAGGGCTTGCAGAGAGATTGTTTTAGAAAACTCCCTCCTTGCCTTCTTCTACCTGACTTGAGTATTCAAAATGGTCTCGGAAAATCAGAACCACTGGAGTGTAAGTGCTCACTCTTTGATGTCTAGTTTAACGTTGATGTTAGACGGTGTGTCCAGCTGTTTTCAGGATTTGTCATGATGTCATTTTTTTTTAAATTACTGTGGTAAGTAATATGTAATATAAATTTACCCTCTTAATATTTTTAGGCGTATGGGGCAGTATTGTTACCCATCTGTACATTGCGATATGACAGATCTCTAGAACTTTCCATCCCTGACAAAAACTCTACCCATTGAACAACTTCTTCCCTTCCCGCCAGGCCTTGGCAATCACCGCTCTACTTTCTGTGTCCAGAAGTTTGACTAATTCAGGTACCTCGGGTAAGTGGAATCATGCCATATTTGTCCTTCTGACTGGCTTATTTCACTTAGCATGATGTCCTCAAGGTTCATCATGTTGTACCTTAGGACAGGACTTCCATCTTTTTTAAACAGATTTTGTTCACAATATTCTAATATTTCTAGTGCCTCTAGCTGACAATGTGTTTACTTCCTAGGAGGGAGAGAAACTTCCCTGACATATGAGAGTTACTCTCCCAGGTTAATGCCAGAGTTTGATCTCCCATGGTCCATGAGACAAGCTTTAAGTGGTTTTTTTAAAGTACCTGGGTCATATTCAAGGGATGTCACTGATACCTGAGAGAAAGTAACAAACAACAGCAACAAAACAAAACAAAACAACAGTAAGCAGAGCCCCTCTTCTCACCCCATAACAACATATTTTCAGTGATAAGTTAATTTTTTGCTCCAGCATTACATAGAGAAAATCAGCGTCTTCTGGTAATCATCAGGTAGTATGGGGATGCATGATTCTGTGAGAATTTGGGGCCTACTGATACCATAGTATTAATACAGCAGATATAATAAAAGCATAGAGTCTAGCAGCAAACATGGAATGCTTCTAAGTTTACCTTATATCTCAACTCTTTTCCTACAGAGGCTTCAGAAGGATAAACGGCATGGTTTTTAGACTAGATATGTTTAAATTCTGGCTTTACCACTTACTATTTGCCTTTGAACTACCTCTCAAGGCCTCAGTTTCCTCCCGGGTAAAATTAATGTCACTTGTGTTCCACAGAGCTGTAGGGGGATGAAATGTGATCAAGGAATCCATGGGTCACACTTCTGATCTAGCACAGTTCCTACTACAAATAAGGGCCCCATAAATAAACATCTGACCCTGACCCTTTCTCATACTTGGAATGCTGGTGATTTCAACTTGCGCTGAAATATCTAGGTATCCTATAAGATCTGTCCTCTGCTCAAAGAAATACTGGCATCTAAGAGGTTGAACGTACAAAAGAGATAAATTAGGAGCTGACTATTTGCTTTACAAAATGAGCCTTTGATGAACAATAAGATTAATGGCTCCCACTTTTTCTGCACCTCCTGGTCTGTCTGTAAACCCTGCTCTGAGCTGTACTTAATTCTCATCCTGAAATGATTCCTTTACAGAGCTTTGTAGAGTTCCTCTAAGACTCAAACTCTCACACTTTTGTTTTCCTACGAGTTGTTAAGGTGGCAGGCGACTGGGTAATTTGTAGTACGTATTTCTGTCTTACAGAGCTTTGAAAGGAAATCCAAATTAGGCCAGCCTGACCTTCCATGCAAGTCATTTCCATATATCCTGGTCCCACCAAAAAGACAACAAAATGTACTAAAACCTGTGCTATTGTGAAGTCCTGCAGGATATGAGATATTAACATTGACCATCATTAAATCTCCTGGTTTTAAGGGCTGGTGCTTGACCCAACTATTCTTTTGGCCAAAAATCATAACAAACGGCTAGTCAGTGGAGTTCTATTTTCTCCAAAGCTTCCAACCTTGGCCTAGAGTCAGGCATCTGAGACACATAAACACGCAAGGATGTGCTTCCAGTCTCCTGTTTCCGAGGTTTTTGGAGCAGGTGATCATTAATGCAAATTTATGGGCCATTACAGAATTTTGAAAAGATGTATTGTGGTTGAATAAAAAGCATAAGCTTTTTGCACTTGCTTTTTAATTACTAAGTATGTAAAAAAGGAAAAGTTACAGATTTTAGCCCTACCGGTTTCTAGGAAAGGTACTGAGCTGAACATTCCCTGACAGAAAAAAAAAAAAAAATCTTCTGAAGGAGGGTGAGTTCTTTGGCAAAAAAATGTAGGTTTCCCCTATTTAGAAAAGTGGTATGAGGATCGAAAGCAACCACTGTCTCTCAAAGAAGGGTCTGTTGTTAGCACTCCTGTCAGAGCCAGAGTATGGGGTGGCGGAAGCCCATGAAAGCCTCGGTTCGTAGGTTGGGTGTGTGCATGTGTGTGATCGTATTGCTGGAAACTTCTCTCCTGCTCCTTCCCTAAAAAATAGCTTAGACGAAGAGAAAGCAAACAGTTCAGAGTACTATTAGTTCCTGTTTAAATTTAAAGTGAGAACTAAGCTAAACACAGTTTTATGAAAGGAGTATTTTTAGGAATGAAAGGGTTAGTCAGTCAGTCCTCGAGAAGTCGATTTTAAACACGCCATGGCTACATCTTGGTAAAGAAATATGTGTGCAACGGAGATGTTTGCTTTCTTAGAAAACACATTTTTTGGTGTTGTTTTAAATGATTCTGTAGTCACCACAGCTAACATTTCTCCTGTCTTGCTGTCCTCACACGGCCAGTTCTGTTCGCTTACAAGAGACTCACAGTTGCAATCTGGCCCTTTGTGATTTTTCCTACACAGCTTTTTGAGATCAACACAAAAGAATCTGAAATCTTTTTTTAAAAAAATTTATTAAAACCAAGGCATGGGCCATAGCAAAAGCAGATAGATTTTTTTTTATCTTAACAGCCAGATCACTTTGTTTCTATTTTGCTTTATTAAATAAAACGTACCATTTCCTCTGACATTTATTTTTCTGACCCTAAGAGTAGGAAACACTGATCATAGCAAAAGATCACTTACTGTCACTCTGCTTAGCTTTGCACTTTGTGATAAGAAAACCATTTTCTGAGATCTCTTTCGGGCTGAAAATGTTTCACCCAATCTGTTTGCATTTTTAATAACAGTAAAATAAGCAAACCCTTGATAACAGCGTTTCCCATTAATTTTTAATGATCTCATGGCTTTTAAGTTGCCCTTTGTATCTTGGTGGGGGAAAACATTCTATAGAAAATTAATCGGGAAGTAAATTTGTTTCTGATGCTTTCCTTATTCTTGGAGAGTCAGAGAGTCAATGGCATGGGCGGCCAAATGTTTCTGAATGTGTTTCCTCAGAAACACCACCAAGGCAAACAGCCAAGATGATAGCTTTTAATTTTCTGCTTAGTAATACTCCCTCTCTCTTCATGGTTGGATTCTCCTTCGCTCCAGAGCCCTAAGTGCCTCTACAAACAGCCTTTGTGATTGATTACTGCCAGCCCAAAGGTCCCTGGAATTGTCTCCGTTGGGCCAATGTAAAGACCCGAGTGCAATGATATTTATCATTCACTAATTCACCAAAGTAATGAAAATTTATTGAACACCTACTGCACACAGGTCTTGTACAAGGACTAGGGACATAGTAGTGATCAGTTCAGTTGTGGTCAAAACCACGAGGCCGAGGAGACACAGCGGGGCTTCTATACATTCTTTGCAAAGCACCTCTACGGTGCCTCAGGTGCCAGGAAGTCTTTAGGAGGATCTTCATGCCCCGCTGCCCCCCACCCCGATGCCCTAGCTCTTCTGGCTTCGGATGCCTCAACTGAAAGATGATGTAAGACCTCCCTCATTGCACTGGAATGAGGGTTAAATGGAAGATTCTTATTACAATGCTTAGCACTAAGTGCAATCACCAATGTTGACTATTCTTACCATCATCTGCAAGAATGGAATAACTATCATTTATTTTCTGCTATGCATTTATATGATAGGCTCTCCATTGGGTGTTGTTAGGTAAATTATCTGTAATTCTCTCAACAATCCCCTGAGATGAGTTTGACTATTGAAGTCCAGAGAATTTAAGTGGCCTGCTCAGGGTTGTCCAGCTATTGGGACCACCAGGTCTCTTCTTTCTCCGAGGAGACAGTCCCCACAGCTGACTAGGTGACAAGAAATGGCTTACGGCTGGAGGATCTAGTCCCCCCTGGGGGAATGCTGGGGTGTAAGGAGACAGTCCCCCACACATGGTCTGAGGAATCATGTCCAGACCCACTGACCTAAGACCAGCAACAGTGGGCAGACACCTCAGATGGTCCTGGGTAGATCTGCTCCCCTGCCTCCATTTCCACTTCTTTGGATTATAAGATCCACTGCTGGCATGAGGGAGGGCATGGGAAAGCCTTCTCCTGGGCACAGGGAATCCAACCAATGCCCCCCAGGTCCTATGACTTCAAGAGTACTTTGGCATTTCTAGGCACCAATTTCCTCACATAAAATGAGAAGTACTGGTTCTAGGATTCCTCCTCTTTACTATTATTTATTTAAATATTTATTTATTTATTTTGGGGGGGAGGGGCAGAGGGAGGAGAGAGAGACTCTCAAGCTGACTCTGCTCTGAGCACAGAGACTGAAGTGGGGCTTGATCCCACGACCCTTAGATCGTGACCCAAGCCAAAACCAACAGTCAGACGTTTTACTGACTAAGCCACCCAGGCACCCTGGGTTCCTCTTTAGATAAGGAAGCAAAGCTAGGGGTGCCTGGGTGGCGCAGTCATTAAGCATCTGCCTTCGGCTCAGGGCGTGATCCCGGTGTTATGGGATCGAGCCCCACATCAGGCTTCTCTGCTGGGAGCCTGCTTCTTCCTCTCCCACTCCCCCTGTTTGTGTTCCTTCTCTCGCTGGCTGTCTCTCTCTCTGTCAAATAAATAAAAAGTAAATCTTAAAAAAAAAAAAAAGGAAGCAAAGCTAAGTATTGAGTGCATTCAGGCTTTACATCTGGTAATTCGTTTAATTCTCCCAGTGAGCCCATGAGAAAACAAAATTACTATTTATGATTCCACCCAAGGTAGTCAGGTACTCCATGGCAGAATCAGCCCAGAAGTCTAAGTCCACTCCGTTCCAAAGCTTGAGATCTTTCTGCATCACCACACTGCCCGAGGATTTGCATTCCTTTCCCAGCAATGGTGACTTGGGCATCTTCCATCTTCCAGCAAATATCAGAGAATATCTGTTGCCGTGTGTATTCTGAAATGGATGCCATCCAATCTTGACGGCCAGTTTTCAAGTGTATTGCAATGAAGAGTCACACTGCAGTATCAGTTACTGTCATCTTCTTGGTTCGTATCTTTTAGCCTGGATTATCCCAGCATTCTTTTTACCTCCCCTTTTCACATGGCAACTCAGTCTCAAGGTTGCTTTGGGTCTGGTTGTCTGGAAGTCAGCGAGGCTATCCTTCTCACTTTTGTGCTACTGAGCAGGGGAAAGATACCCTACTGCAAATGTTTTTCCTGCGCCACCCTAGCCTAACCTAAATGCTTGCATAGCCACGCTCCCATTGCTGGCAATTTTGCTGGAGTGGAATTTGTAATTAAAATCCTCCTTGGCTTCTATAGTTTCTCTCCTATTCAAGCTACATGTTTCAAGTGGTTATTATGCTTAATACAGCAACTTTAAAATGGAAATTAAAAAATTAAGGGTTGGATGCCTACATGGAAACAAATACCAATAAATATTCTCGTGCTATTCCTATATGTAATAGCGTTTGATAATCAGGCCTTCCAGGTTTTGTGTGTGTATTTGAAAATAAGCACTTACAGATTCAGCTTACACCTGATATAATTATTCCCCATCCTGCCTTTCTGAGATCATAAAAATAACAAGATTATTCCACCAAAGGCAAATAATACTTAGAAACAATTAGAAAAACTTAATGAAAAGAATAATTAAATGTATGTTAAATAACAATATATCAAACACATTCGTGTTTGGAAAGAGCATCTCTTCATAAGCAGAGTTCTGACTGATGTCAGCATGCATCTTCATTCTCCTGGATTCTCATCCAAAATACCAAAATATTTTTCCCCTGTGGGACTGTACAATAAAGTCGATTCCAGTTCCCACCAGATACGATAGTGTTTCACATTACCATATGTACATGTTAACATTCCAATACTACAGCAGGGAAACAATTCTTGAAACACTCTTCATTTTCAGCACATTATGAGTAAGTAATCCCCATGGCTAGCATTTGTATCTGCCTGCTTACTCTTCCCAAACTGGTTAGCAGCATTTTGAAAAATCCCATTTTAAACTTATCTGTTTTTTTTTTTTTTTAAAACAAAACAGAATATATGTGTGTTGGAGTGAGTATTCTAGAAACTCCACTTGACAATGGGATGGCTTTAGGGCATCAATCTTTCCAGGGCCGGGGAATATTCTGTAGGCTTACATGTACAAGTAGGGCGAAAATGAAAGCTTTTCATGTTGCAGGACGCTTTACTCTGGGATATTTCCACCCCCTGGGAAGCAGTCTACACTCCTCCTGCCTTCCTCGACTTGTAGTCTGTTGTTTTAGCTGGAGACAAAAAAATTCTCCTGTAAAGGTAATCATTTCTAGAAATAATAGTTTTTCGGATAAGCCCCTCGCTATGAAAAACGTTTTCTTCTTTGTAAGGTTTCTTGACCCAGTTAATAAAAAGATATTAAACAAACATTAGTTTAGGGTAAACTATATATTAATAACCCATGTCTAATGTCACAAAATTGCATATGACTTCATAATTTTTTCACTGTGATTCATTTGAGTAAGACAAAACAGGTAGCGCTGCTATCTCTAGAAGGCAAATCAGTGCTAAAGGTTTACGTGATCAATGTCAGTGCAGAAGCACTAGGAACATAACTGTTTCGTCCCTGGTTGTGGATAATATTTGTCTATTAATTCAGCTGAATTTGGCAATCTTGTCCCATGGAATGAATGGTCAATGAGCTTACAGTGGAAGAAAACTTTCACCTCTGCTACATGCTATCCACCAAATAGTTCTGGTTATTCCCACTTTCAGGCACATTGTTGGATTGTTTCTTGACTTGCAATTTGGCTACTGCGGACTTGGGCGTGAAGTGATATGTGTTAATTTCAGGCCAGAGACTTGACCTGTTGTGAGACCCTCCAGACCTCTTGTTTGTCTTCTACTTTGGCAACTGGCAATGTTCAAGATGGTGGCTACCCCTTCACCCTGAGTTCTAGAGTAAGAGAGAGGTAAGCAAGAGCCAATATAGGATGTAGCCGGAGTGAGAACTTAATCTTTGTTATGATAAGCCACCAAGATTTTGGGGTTATTTGTTACTGTGGTGTTACCCAGCCTATATAGACTGATGTAATAACAAAGTGATTTTTAAGCAAAAAGATCACATTATAAAGTGAGGGACACAAATTTTTTTATGCACCCATAGTTATTACTGTGATTTTTGTCTTGACCCATTAACCTAGGGCCACACTAGCCCATATGGTGACTGTGTACAATTTAGAATAAATCCTGGCCCCCGGGGACATGTCCTAGATATCAGAGTGTGACCTGGGTTTCAGTCCCACCAGCCCTCTTGGCTTGGCACTTTGTGTTGTGATCCATTTAATTTAAACTAGGCAATGGCATATTTGATCTTAATTCTTTGTAAGGCCCACACATGCTAACAATCTTCTTTCTGCTGTCTTCAAAACCATTGATTTCTTTTTATGGTACAGTATTTATGCAGTACCTTTGTGTTTGCAAAGACTTTTTCACAAAATGATAATAATTACAATTATACTTAATTGGCAATGTTGATGTGAGTATCAAATGAGATAATGTATGTGAACAATGCTTTGTTAACTACAAAATCTTTTACTCGGTGAGTCATCAGTATCTCTTCTAATGACTACAGTCTTTGGAAGTAGACAGGCAGATGATTCCGTCATTTTACAGATGAGGCTGTTGTGGTTCTACGAGGTACAGTGACTTGCCCAGAGCACTTGGTGTGTCATAAAGTTGGGCTTGAGACCACGTTTTTGGATTCCCAATCCATGTCATCTTCCATTTTCCCACAGGAGCTGGAGGAGAGCTGATGTTTCAGCAGCCCTCTAGCTAATGGGCAGGTCTAGGAGGCACGGATGGTACAATCCAAAACCCCTTGCAGTGTTGAAGATATCATCCTTGCTGATTTATTTCTTATTTTTCTCAGTGGAGAAATTTGCAGGAAACGATCTCCTTTAGAGAAAGGGCTAAATTCCAAACGGTTCACGGTATAGATAAGAAACCATTATGGGATGAGAGGAGACCACTGCTGTATATTGTTTGTTTCTCTAGACTTAAGTGCAAACTCCATAACTGGATGGGGATGCTCAGAAAAGAGCCCCCAGCGTGTCTCCGTGCCCCACACTTCGCATCTGAATTTCAGAATCTGACTCACAGAGTACAAATTATTTATGTATATAAACTTGCTCTAAGCTAAATCAATTTAAATAAATATTTTATGAGTTTGCTTTACTGTGCGCTGTGTTGTTTTTTCTTGGTAATGATGATGAGAATCTATTGGTCATTGAAGCAACAGTGCAGAATGGTGGAATGGTGTCACATTTGAAAGAACAGTGGCAGTTATGGCAAGGCAACTGGGATACTGGAGAAAAAATGAAAAACAAAGGTGCATCACACACAACTGAACACTTTTTTCACAGAATGTGCAGAGGGGCAGGTATGGGCAGTAGAATAACATGGACACTGGAAACACAAACACAGTTGATTTTTGTTATTTGTGGTAGTTACGATCTGGAAGGTTGTTGAGAACACTGAATTAATGAATATTGAACAATACATTGTCTTAGGGGAAATACAGGGTTAGGTTCCTGTGAGTCTCTGGTCAACAGATCAATACATAGTCTTTTAAATGTATATCTGTTCTATTTAAAGATATATGTACATATATATGTAATTCATTAACAATGGACTCAAGGCCAACAGTGCTATAAGTCATACCTAAACGAAGCTTCTCTAACATATGCATTTTCTCCATGAGGCATATCACAGCCTTCTCACACTTAGGACAACCAGACAGCGTCCCAAGCTTGAGAGGGGCTAATTTAAACAGTGACATTACCAAAAAAAAAAAAAAAAAAGGAAGAAACCATGAACATACAAAAAATGTGGCACTAAATACATGGAGAAAAGGATGCTGTTTATAGTAGGAGAGCTGAAACGAGAAGGCAGAACATTGCCTTGTTTGACCTCAGTTGGCAGCGTGCATCCCGGCGGCTCAGATTTTTGCCACTTTGCACATGCCTGCGAATGACGGACTGCAGAGCTCTGCTGAGTATTGATTTTGGGGTTACATGGACACTTTACAAATAGGGAATTCGTGAATAATGATTATCAGGGTTTGATTCCTGGCTCTGATACTTCTGAGCTTGGCCAAGTTACCCATGGGTTCTGAGCCTTAGTTTCCTCATGTATAAAGGGCTGATCATACTGTTGTTCAGAGTAGCGGAGGATTATATGACAATGGGTGTAAGGCACACAGTACGCAGTAGAATTTTAACAAATGATAGCTGCATTATTATTGTCATGGAGCAACACAGGGAGGAGAAAATATCTTGGCAGAATAGAAAAAGTATAGGTCGTACCAGAAAAGTCTGGTTTCCAATCCACATTCCATTACTTGGTAGCCGCATGACTTTGGACAAGTTATAGTTTGTCCAAAGTCAGACACTCAATTTTCTGCTCTGTAAAACGAGCATGATAATATCAAACTCGGAATCATGTCTAAGTGTGCGAGTGCGCACAGTAAATTGGCATATTATGTGCCTTAGCATATAGGGACCTCAGGAAAAGTCAATTTCATTCTCCATATCCCTATTTCATTTATCAACTAGAATTTTTAGCCAACTGATACAGGTATTTATAATTTTTTTTTTAAAAAGGGAAGATCCTTTCAACCTCTCCAATGGTTGTATAATAAGCAAAATAAACGCAATCAGGCATTCATGGGCACACATACGTACACCACCATGTTCTTCCCCTTCCATGTAAAAAAAGAGAGAAGGAAAGAAACTTTGGGTAATTTTTAAAATAATTTTAAAAGTAGGATTTGGCAATTACAATGCAAAGGAGAAAAAGAGAATTTGGCCATCTAGAACATCCCTGCCTCTCAATTAGACATTGCTGGCAAAGTCTGACCTCTCGGACTGTCCTCTGGGTACTGAGGATCACCCCGACCTTGTGTCTACAACCCAGGTAAGGAAGAGTAAAGAACAACAGCCCATTAAGCTGTCTGAAAAGTTAAGCTGACTTGAAGTGATGGCCATGCGTTCATTATTCTCTAATGGGTCTTTGCCAACATGTTCACCAGAGATAAAGGTAAGAAAGCCCTTTTGTTAGTTCTACTTCTTGGACTTCTGCTCCGACAGGGTACAATCTAGAGCTCCCCTGCATGTTTCTAGTTTAGAGATGTGGGCCTGTCTCCAAGACTGTACAAATTCCTAAAACATGTATGTACAATCTTTCATCACTCAACTTATTTTGAAAAGAGCATTGATCTGAAATGTGAACGAGGCTCTGGTTTATACTGCCAACGGCAAGTCTACAAACACTTTATTTGTTCATCAGTCTTCATGGGTATGACTGAGAATAAATATTCCCATTTTGTTTGTGACAAAAGCCCAGACATGGAGAAATTAAGTAACTAGAATGAGGCAGAAATGCAAGATTAAGAAAACAAACAAAAAAACAAACCCTATCACTAGATAAAGAAAACACGCTGTCAAGAACTAGAAAGTTCTTGACTTCCAATTCAGATTGCTCCTGACTGATAGACTGTGCTGTTAGTTCTCAATTGAAATTAATGATATTCAGCGGCTGTTTAAATAATGCAAATGAACAGGTTTTTACTCATACCCTGGACTATTACCCAATTTAAACGTGTGCCTTACAGCTTCATTTTAGACGCTTTGCTCTTGTTAATCACAATATCTTGTTAACTATTGTTAGTCTTTGTAAAAAAAAAACAAAAAAACAAACCTTTTTTTTTTCTGGAAAAATAAACTGAGAATTTAACAGTCTGCTTTGCAGAAATTTTCAGTGAATATAATTATAGCGAATATAAACAGTTCAGAGTGGAACATATGGGGTTCTAACATGATCCTGTCATATAAAATTAGATTAAAAGTAAAGCTGAAATCTGATCCTCTGACGTATGGACATATGAGTATGCTAACCATTACTCTCAGATAATGCCTTTAAATTTCAGGTCTAACACTTCTTAAGTGACTTCTAATTTAAATGTCAGTTTCCATAAAAAATAACTGGACTTGGAGATTGTTTTTGTACCCTCACTGTTTCAAGAAGGTAAATTTTAGTGATTTTAGTTAGAGCAGTTTTATTAGTTTTATTGGTTTTTTAGTTCCCTTAGAAGACCAACGTATTGCTTATTTTAAAATGACTGCTTTCCTTTTGGGAAAATATTCAAGAATCAATCCTCGTATTCAAGTCAAGGACTTTTAAGTGTCAACATTACACGATCCCATTCACCAGGTCAAGCTGTTCAGCTATTTATGGGTAAGTCTTTAAAACAAGACAGTTCCATGCAGCTCATAGAGACAAGCTCCTACAGAATGGTAGTCACCAGATAAGAAAAGTTTCAAGGAAAATTTTAGGCTGAAGTCATCTTGTCCCTGTATGACCCAATACTTTGAGTCCTAACCAAATACTCATATAAATTTGCTTGGAAGAGTCTGTTTGAGGCTGAATTGTGTCCTTTCCCCTCCTGACTCACGTGTTGAAATCCTAACTCACAATACCTCAGAATGTGACCTTATTTGGAGATCAGGTTATTGCAGATGTAATGAGTTAAGATGAGGTCATGGTAGAGTAGGCTGGGCCCCTAATCCAATACGACGTGTGTCCTTATGAACAGAGGAAATCTGTACACTGACGTGTGCACAGAGACATCACCATGTGAAGCCTGGAGTTATGTTACCACAAGCCAGGGAACCACCAGAAGCTAGCAGAGAGGCCTGGAACAGATCCTTCCTGAGAGCCTTCAGAGGGAGCCTGGCCCTGCCAACAGCCGATTTCAGACTTACAGCCTCCAAAACCGTGTGAGAATACATTTCTGCTGTTTAAATTGTTTAAGCCTCTCTGTTGGTGGCACTTTCTTATGGCAGACTTCAGCAACTAAAACAGAGTCTTTTTTGGAAAAAGAGGTGGTCTCTGTTTTTCTCGTTTGTTGTCTATACCAATACTGAAGGGGTTTTGTCTTCCAGGAACAGGAACATAATAGACTTCCTTGAAAGAGGGCTAACCCTGCCCTGCAGATCTGGTCTTTACATCACAAGCAAACAAGAATATCACAAGCAGTACAGAATATCTAAACAAGCTGGACTGTCCTTGCAGATGGAGGCTGATGGTCTTCATGGAGTTTGGAGTGAAGGGAACATGCGAGTGTGTCCAGGGAAGAGAGGGTGTTCTGACCATTAGCCTCTGTCCCTCATCTCCAGGCCATTCTGGGGGATTCATCTGTCAGTGTGAAGCAGCCCCCTCCTTCCTATGGCTCTGACTCTGTGGGACTAGATCTAACCGCCCAGAACACTGGCCCACTGCGTCTTTCATTTCTCTTAGCAATTATATTCTATTACCTAGTGTTTTAGGTAAAAGGCAGTGTCTGTTAAGTTCAGCTAATATGAAGAAATTCACGTGGACTCAATGTTTGTGTCCTTTTGAAAGTCACATGTTGGATTCCTAGCCCTTCAGGTGATGGTAGTGGGATGTGCGGCCTTTGAGAGGTGATTATGTCAGGAAAATGGAGCCCTCCTAAATGGGATTAGTGCCCTCAGGAAAGCCTTACAAAAGAGAGCTCTCTGGGCCCTGATATGCAAGGGACACAGCGAGAAGACAGCCTTCCAGGAAGCTGGAAGTGGGACCTCACCAGTGAATATGACGGCACCTTAATCTTGGCCTTCTCAGCCTCCAGAACTGTAAGAAGCCAATTTCTGCTGTCGATCAGCTACCCAGTCCACGGGATGCTGTTAGAGCAGCCAGAACTGACTAAGGCACAGACCAATACCTTCTGAAACTCGCCAAGCCCCGGATACTGGGGAAAAGCTGGGTTATGAACATACCTGCGTGGCTCGTAATGAGGCCCCTGAACTCTTCCTCCTACCCCCGTGGGGGAGACAGAGTTTCACACTAGCACTGAGTGCAGAATGTGTGCCTGGGCTCTGGGACAGGCCCTTGATAGTTACTAAGTCCTTCACAGCACTCCTGCAAGGTCAATACTATCTCCCTTTTATAAATGAGGACAGAGTGACTCAAGGTCAGGTAACTAGTAAACGTTGGCACCAGCTCTCCAAAGCACAAGCTGTTATTTTTTCTATGTCTATATTTTTGCTTAAACAGCAATTGATTCTTTCACAGGACATGCTGTTATTATTATTATTATCATCCCTGTTGTTGTTGTTACTCTCTTGCCCTAATACCCAACGTATTAGGGTAGGGGAGTTAGAGACACGAACACACACTATGGAGTTTCTGATACTTGACAGCATACTTAAGCTGGTTCGGCCTATGGGGATACTTATCTTTTATGCTTTTTGTTTACTATCACATACTATTTTATAAATTAGGATTTTTTAGAAATCCTATAAAGTAGTGTTTCTCTCGGCATCTTCGAGAATGACCACTTGCATCAGAATAAGCTGGGATGCTTATAAAAAATACAAAGTCCAGAACCCTATCGAACACCGAACACTGGAATGAACTCGAACGGGCAGGGAATGTTGTGGAATCTGCATTTTTAAAAAGTACCCCCAGGTGGTTCTTATGCAAATTAAAGTTTGAGAGCCACTGCTGGAAAGGTTGGGGGACCACAGGTCTCTCAGGAAAATTCTTTGCCTCTGGCACACTGAGCTTCTAAATGTCCAACTTATGCCAGGCTCCAGTTGTTACCAAGGGCTATAGCAGGTGCAGAAAGCCTGGGGGTACAGGAGAGTCACAAAAAGGACACGACTTCTGCAAGGCTCACATCAGAGGGAAAGAGTTGCAAACTCTGTACAAAACAGTTTAACAAGTATATCTGAGCCCAGCTTAGTGGTGAGAACCATGGCTGTGGAATAACGGGGTGCACTGGGATTCCGAACATCTTTGTCAAGGAAAATGTTGTCCTGATAGCCCCAAACAAATTCTGTCATCTTTATCACTTCCATCTCATGAACGACTCAGCCTCAAGCAGTTGTTCCTCTACCATTTATCCAAGGTGGACAGTAGGCACCGTGTGAATAAATGGATAGTTTGGTTTTGATTTATGCGAAGTTTAGGAGTAGAGCCAACTATCCATATTTGAAATTATCTCACAGCTATGCTGTTTAGCTTAAGATGCCCCACTTCTTCCATTTTTACAGGAGGAGAGGAGCACTGATACTCTGAAGGACTGCTGGATCTTATCGGACAATTTCAGTTCACTGGAGTCCTACTTAGGAAAGAATGGTTTCAGGATTCTCAGCAGCCTGAAATAAAGGAATTTTATGTGTACTTCATGTTCTCTGAGAGAATCCAAACCTGTGTCAAAACTCTTATAAAGCCATTGTGAAATGCCTGTGTTTCAACTCTAGAGTGGGAAAGAAATACCAGCCCATAGAGATTGATAACTGCCCTACTTGTGAAGTGCTGTTGTGCTTGGCATTAGCCAACATCTCCTGTACTCTTCACAGCGCCTCCATGGAAGTTGTATCACGCCCATGGTACAGAGGAGAACATGGAGGCCCCGGGAGATTGCGCAGTTTGCCCTGGCTTACACAGAGAGTTGCTGGCAGAGCTAGGATTAGAACCAGTGTCCGCCTGTTGCCAGTGCTTGTGTTCGTAACTGCACTTTCTGTTATGTTTCTGCTTCTATTCTATCCCACTCTATTCAATGGGGTATAGACATGGTTTCGTTGGAGGGGATGATAACAGTCTTCTATAGGTTGAGCTTGAGGTTTCCTACTGAAAGCAGTGTCTGGCATCCTTGAACGATGATGAGACGGAATAACTAATAAGGCTGTAGAATGTTCTGTGACCTAACCATTGCTGTGGCTGTGAGGACCGATGGGATGTTGCCACGCCCTCTCAAAGCCAGACACATCCCTGGATTCACAATAGGTTCAATGAGCATATAAATTCTCATTCATTGTCTTTTTGTTTCCTCTTTCTATAACCTACTATTTCAAAACGGGTATAAAGAGACTATGTTCACAAAGGAAGGCATATCTGACATTTTTATTTCCGTGCAAACATGCCTAGAGTCGCTGATTTAAAGTTCAGAAACAGGTGTAAGTTTTGGACACTTATGAAAATAAAAATATCTCCATGTTTACACATTGTTGGTGTCGATTAAGCTGAGAAGATATAATTTTGCCTGATTTGCAATCTATGCTTACTGACATTGGGATCCCAAGCAGTATTGCTCTTAGTCATTCTGTCTCATTATCATGCAAGGATGCCAAATGCTGCATTTGATTTCCAAAATTCAAGCTGAAGTGAGGAATTCACAAAAGGTGATAATGGTAGCCCCTTACTCTGAGGGGTGATGTAAATACTCGTTATCTGTAATGTGCACAGGGGCGTTGCCAATCACACATTGAGAGCCCCATTTTGTAGATGAGAAAACTGAGAGTCACAGAGTTCATAAGTAGTTTGACCAAGTGACACTGAGGCCCAGGGCTTCGGAGTTCAAACCCAGTCTCGTTGGCTTCCACATAAGACCATGTTACCAGAGAAGCGACATTCCCAGCTTGTTGTGAAGTGAGCCTCACTTGTAATAAAGAGAAGACCTTAAACATTTTTGCCTTTTTCTTTGTTAAAGTTTATGCCATATGTGGGCTACAGTGGAGAAAAGCCTTATCTTATCTTCAACTATAAACTGAGGCTTTTTAAAGTGGGTTTCAACGGAGGCGTGTGAATAAGCGGGCTCTGGAGACTAGCCTGGGATGGGGGGAGGTGAGTGGAGGTGAGTAAGTCAACTTTCAAAAGCCTGACAGTTCTGCCTCCTGAGAGCAGAGGGGCCTGAACACCTCTTGGAAGTCTTCTAAGGGTCATGTTTAGCCTCACAATGCTGTTCTCTGATCACTCTGATTTCCTTGAAGTTAGGGCAAGTGACGGGAGACTGGTAATAATGCTACCAACTTTTCACAAATGCATAATAATCACTCCTTTTATTTATAGAGTCCTTTCCAGTACACAAAGTACTTTCTTGTATATTCTTCATGATCTAATAAAAAAAAAATTCAACAAGATTCAAGCAAGTCACTGATTCCTCGTTTTCCTCCTGTGTAGATGGGGATGATAACATCATAGCCTCCTGTGTAGATGGGGATGATAACATCATAGTGGGGATAATTACATATTCTCACACGACAGCTTAAGGGAATTCTACGATTCAGAAGAGGTGAGCAAATACAGAAGATTCCCTAGTTTGCTTAGAGAGGGATGGGCACAATGAGGAATAAAGTGCAGATTAGAAAAAAAAATCATTTAAAAAGTATTAATATATGTTTGGGAGAGATCAACTCTTTTATTCTTGCTACATATTCATATCTGTCTGTTTTTTCTGATAAAGAATAGGAACTATTATTCAAAGTTTATTTAAGGGGCTCCAAGTCGTTGAACAGCCGACTCTTGATTTTGGCTCAGGTCATGATCTTGGGATCCTGGGACTGAGCCCCATGCTGAGCCTGAGTCAAGCCCTTCATCAGGTTCCATGCTCAGTGGGGAGTCTGCTTGAGGAGACTCTCTCCCACTCTCTCCCTCTTTCCCCCACTAATAAAGAAATAAATCTTAAAAAAAAAGAAATGAAAAAAAGTTCATTTAAAAAATATACTTGAAATACACAATATCTCAACAGTGTCATAATACCTTTTGGGTTATATCGAAATATTGATGGTTATTTGACAGTTTATTATTAATGAAGTTAAATCTATCCTCCTTGCTTTTAATATTTGCCTGGTTCTTTTGTCTAGGTTTAAAAGCAAAATGAAAATAAAAATTGTGCATGGAAATACAAAATAAAACAGGTGTATCTTTGTTTAGTAGGATCTTTTTCCGTTAGAAAAGAAACTAAAATTCTTGAGACTAGATTCTCCTTTCTGTGGAATCAAATGTAAAATTTGAGGTCAGTTTTGTAACTCTGAAGTCCTGGTAGTTCTCACTGAAGGCTTGGACCCATCCATGTAAATGCATCAGGACAAGACATCTGGTTTGTCATGTGTCAACATAAGCCTATGTTATTATGCAAGTTATAGGGTCACTGAATATCGAGGCAATGCTGTTTTCCCATTTCACTTCCATCTGTCCCATTTGTGTATCACAAATACACAAATCATGTAGAAAAAAACATACATAAGAAAATGATTCTTTTAGGCCAAGTCTGCCTGCCTATGGTTATGTGAATTGGGAAACCTAGACAGACAAAGCCCATGACAAAATCATACCCCAGAATTCACAGAAGCAGATGATTATAGAATCAGTTGGTAATGTTGAGAGAATTCTAAGCCCTTCATATTCACAAGAAAAAAATGCAGCTAGTTAGGAGCTGGGAGTAGATGTGAATTTCATCATCCAAAAACACCTCTCAAATTCACTGCCCAAGGTCACATAATAGTTCATGCTCTTTAAACTCATTCCTGAAGGAAATATTAGGAGTACAGAGTTTGTTCTGTGTGTGTGTATGTGTGTGTGTAGGGAGTGGGAACATCTGACATAGGTCCTTTACTATTTGAAATTTTACACATTCTGTTTTTTTTTTTTAAGAGTTTATTTATTTATTTGAGACAGAAAGAGAGAGAGAGAGCATGAGCACAGGGAGAGGGAGAAGCAGACTCCCTGCTGAGCAGGGAGCCTGATGCGGGGCTCGATCCCAGGACCCTGAGATCATGACCTGAGCTGAAGGCAGATACTTCACCGACTGAGCCACCCAGGTGCTCCAAACTTTTAAGACAAGAGACGAGATTTGAAAAATAGCTGTCCAGATTCTTTTCTTTCTTTTTCTTTAAGTGTAATGTCACACCTTAAATTGTATCTTTGCCCAAGTGCTGAAAACAATTTAATTAAATGTACCTATTTCAATAAATTCCTTGGGCAAATAGACTACCAAAGGGGCACATAAAGAATGTGAACATTAATTGCATTTGAGATTAGCCCTATTGAATTAAATTCTCACACATGGATGCCCTTTGTTCTTAAGCTATAAATAACAGTTGTTTATATATCCAACTACTGATACATTTACTGTACAATAGTCCTTCCATCAGTACAGGAAAGTTCAATCTGGAAAAGAATCTCCAATCTAAGTAAATAGTAAAAAATAAAATAAAATAAAATAAATCTACTTGAAAATTACCCAGAAGAAACATTGATGGTATATTTTATTAGGTGTAGTGCTTGGGGAAAAATAGCTGGACTCTTTGTCTTCCTAATAAACACATCTTTAGGTAACTCCAGTTCAAAATAAGTTTTGTAATATACAATACCAAAAAAAAAAAAGATAAAACCAAAGTACCTAACAAAAAATTCAATTTGCTGATAGATTAATTAAATTCCCTACCTACCCAACCTTGACTGAATCTGTCCCAAGAGGGCGAAGTTGAAAGATGAGTTTGCTAATTAATGTTAATACGGTGAATGGCACAATTAGAAAAAACTCACAAAAGAACGAACATCCCTTGGTGAGAGACTCAGTATAAGTGTACAGGGGAATTCTCCAAATGTGCACAAGCTATTTAGCATAGAACAACTAAAATTTTATTAGGTTTGATTTGACAATGATAATGCCTGAGGTAACCTTATAGAGAAATGTAAATCAAATATGAAATAACTATTATTTAAGGATTACTGTAATCACACTTTGATAACTTCAGTCCAAAATTCAAATCCTGAGAGACTGACAATATCTTCAGCTTTCCTGATCACAGATACTTGGGCAATAGGAGAATACTTAACATACCATCCTAACCCCATTGTAAATAGAACAAAGAGATTTTCAGAAAAATGTATGCTTCCATATTATTCTTTTACGATGTGTAACAGGTAAAGTTGATTGCATGTACTTATTCTGCCACAAATGGCCACAAATTCTTCTCTCTCTGTGTCCCATGCCTTGCAAAGTGATTTGCAGTTTCTCCCATCAAGAAGAAAAATATATTTCTTTACTCCTTCATGCTGAATGTCCTGTGCCTTGCTTTCGCAAATAGAATGCACGGAGGTGATGTCATCTTGTTCCAAATATAGGCCCCAGGAGGCTTCCTGGTGCTGCTCAATCTACCCTTGCCACCACCAAGTGAACATGGCTAGGCTAGGCTGCTGGACGATGACAGAGCACAAGGAACTGAGACAAGTCACCCCAGCAGAGGCCATCCTGGACCATTTAGTCTTCATCTAATGTAAGAGCTCACTGCAGAAGCGTTAGTGAGCCTAGCAGAGACCAGAAGAACCACCCAAATGTCCCTAGTCCCAACAGCAGGCTTTAAAAATCTTGAATAAATAAATGATTAGTTTTCTATTAAGCTGCTTAGTTTGGAGTATTTTGTTATGTGGCAAAAACTAACTGATACACACTTACATAGAACTATTAATGTTGTTTAAATGTTTATAAGATATTGCTTATATTGCCCAACTTGGAATGGTCACAGATGATAATGATGATGATGATGATGATGATGATAGTTATTTTTAACGACCTTAGCTACTCTGTACCTTTCTAGATACAGAACAACTTCTTCCAAGTTGGAGGGAGAAAGACAAGTTAAGAGCTCAGGCTTACATTCTGCCTCCAGCACTTAGTAGTATTGATATTGATTTCATAGTTCCCATGTCTGTCTCTGGTTTCCATGCGTCTCCAATGGAGAAGTGACCATGCATGTGCAGTATGGTGTGTGTACGGATTCACTGAGATGATGAGATGATGTATTTCAAGCATGCGGTACATGCTTCGCCAAAATATGTTTGCTTCTTACAATTACTTTAAGGTTTCCAAACAATTTACTTGAGGGGCATGAGGGATATCACTGCACAAGGGAAGATACTATGGGTGACAAGTGGCAGATCCCTTTTAAATAGTGAAGCGCCAAGAGAACGATATTCTTTTTTTCTTGTGCCTTTCAACAATTTTAAACACCTAATCATTCTTTGTGCTTCAGGGACTCAATAATTCTGCATCCTTCAGCTACAGCCTAAAACAATGGGAAATGCAATCACTTCACATAATTAACAACAGTGATAATCTTAGTCTGTGGCAGGTATTATAGCTTTTACCCTGGGAACAAATGAGCTTCGAAGACCTGAAGTGACTTTCCCAGGTTCACCTATCAGTGAGCAGTTCAACAAAGAGAGACTTCAGTACTGTTGACTTGGAGTTGATTGCTTTAGCTGTCAGAGACTGCTTCCACCAAACAGGCCAAGTTTCTCATACATATTGATGAAAGGAAAGAAATCACGACTTGCTTGAAATAAGGATTGAGATGTTAAAAAAAAAAAGGTTGATTGCTGATCCATCTCAGGGTGGGACTAACAGGCCTATGATATTGAACGCCTTTTTTTTTTTTTTTTAAAGTAGGAAAACAGGTTCCCCACAATGGCTAGTCATCAGGCAGAACCCATTTTCCCAGGCTACAGAATCGGATATAAAAAGGTGCCAATAAGGTCCTTATCGATTTTGTAGGCAATGAGAGATGTGGTTAGGGCAGAACTTAACGGTCACTTCAAAGCATGGTTAATTAGCCCCTTTAACTCGAGAGTATGCTCACATATGCTAAGTGTAAAACATAGAAACTATATTGATAAATCTCTCGCCCGTCCAATGCTGCACAGAACCGTGTGCCATATTGTTCTAGGCTCTTCTCCCCACTGAAAATTGCTCCCTGGAAATTGCATTGGCTTTTTCAGGAACTCTCTTTGTATATAACAGGGCCATGAAAATGACAGATGCTGAGCTTGTGGTCTTTAGGCCAAAGCCTTACAAAGAACACTGGCTCCACAAGTTACTCACTTTAACTTTGCATAAGTCATTTAAACTTACGTGCATTTAGTTACCCCGTCCATAAATTGGTGATAATATCAATTGCTTTGAATGATTACTGATGCCCAGGTTAGTGCCTAAGTAGGTGCTATTATTAGCACACTGACATTTTCTAACTTATTCCCCCTAAATGACTCCTGTTATCCTCCTCCCATGTCAAATAAATAAATACACATCATTTTTGATGACTTAAAATTGTCAGAAATAACTCTTGCTTTCATGGCAATGAGAAAAAAGGTGACTGCATTTTTCTTGAAGCTCTTAAATTGGCATAGTATTTTTGCTAGACTGAAAATTCGACAGTTCTTGATACATCATCTTTATTTTCAGAATCTTGATTATTATATCTAAAAAATATCCAGAATCTATATCTTGCTATATAAATAAAGTCTTACTAAAGACTCATTTGTTACTTTAGGCAACTAAAGTATCATTTCAGGCACAGAAGCAGCAAGGTGTAACTTGTCCAGGCTGTGCAAAAGAAAAACCAGCGAATCAACCAACCAACCAACCAACCAACCAACCAACCAACCAA
>NC_048224.1:125151768-125170040 GCF_002007445.2 Ailuropoda melanoleuca | reverse complement strand
GGGGTGCACTGGGATTCCGAACATCTTTGTCAAGGAAAATGTTGTCCTGATAGCCCCAAACAAATTCTGTCATCTTTATCACTTCCATCTCATGAACGACTCAGCCTCAAGCAGTTGTTCCTCTACCATTTATCCAAGGTGGACAGTAGGCACCGTGTGAATAAATGGATAGTTTGGTTTTGATTTATGCGAAGTTTAGGAGCAGAGCCAACTATCCATATTTGAAATTATCTCACAGCTATGCTATTTAGCTTAAGATGCCCCACTTCTTCCATTTTTACAGGAGGAGAGGAGCACTGATACTCTGAAGGACTGCTGGATCTTATCGGACAATTTCAGTTCACTGGAGTCCTACTTAGGAAAGAATGGTTTCAGGATTCTCAGCAGCCTGAAATAAAGGAATTTTATGTGTACTTCATGTTCTCTGAGAGAATCCAAACCTGTGTCAAAACTCTTATAAAGCCATTGTGAAATGCCTGTGTTTCAACTCTAGAGTGGGAAAGAAATACCAGCCCATAGAGATTGATAACTGCCCTACTTGTGAAGTGCTGTTGTGCTCGGCATTAGCCAACATCTCCTGTACTCTTCACAGCGCCTCCATGGAAGTTGTATCACACCCATGGTACAGAGGAGAACATGGAGGCCCCGGGAGATTGCGCAGTTTGCCCTGGCTTACACAGAGAGTTGCTGGCAGAGCTAGGATTAGAACCAGTGTCCGCCTGTTGCCAGTGCTTGTGTTCGTAACTGCACTTTCTGTTATGTTTCTGCTTCTATTCTATCCCACTCTATTCAATGGGGTATAGACATGGTTTCGTTGGAGGGGATGATAACAGTCTTCTATAGGTTGAGCTTGAGGTTTCCTACTGAAAGCAGTGTCTGGCATCCTTGAACGATGATGAGACGGAATAACTAATAAGGCTGTAGAATGTTCTGTGACCTAACCATTGCTGTGGCTGTGAGGACCGATGGGATGTTGCCACGCCCTCTCAAAGCCAGACACATCCCTGGATTCACAATAGGTTCAATGAGCATATAAATTCTCATTCATTGTCTTTTTGTTTCCTCTTTCTATAACCTACTATTTCAAAACGGGTATAAAGAGACTATGTTCACAAAGGAAGGCATATCTGACATTTTTATTTCCGTGCAAACATGCCTAGAGTCGCTGATTTAAAGTTCAGAAACAGGTGTAAGTTTTGGACACTTCTGAAAATAAAAATATCTCCATGTTTACACATTGTTGGTGTCGATTAAGCTGAGAAGATATAATTTTGCCTGATTTGCAATCTATGCTTACTGACATTGGGATCCCAAGCAGTATTGCTCTTAGTCATTCTGTCTCATTATCATGCAAGGATGCCAAATGCTGCATTTGATTTCCAAAATTCAAGCTGAAGTTAGGAATTCACAAAAGGTGATAATGGTAGCCCCTTACTCTGAAGGGTGATGTAAATATTCGTTATCTGTAATGTGCACAGGGGCGTTGCCAATCACACATTGAGAGCCCCATTTTGTAGATGAGAAAACTGAGAGTCACAGAGTTCATAAGTAGTTTGACCAAGTGACACTGAGGCCCAGGGCTTCGGAGTTCAAACCCAGTCTCGTTGGCTTCCACATAAGACCATGTTACCAGAGAAGCGACATTCCCAGCTTGTTGTGAAGTGAGCCTCACTTGTAATAAAGAGAAGACCTTAAACATTTTTGCCTTTTTCTTTGTTAAAGTTTATGCCATATGTGGGCTACAGTGGAGAAAAGCCTTATCTTATCTTCAACTATAAACTGAGGCTTTTTAAAGTGGGTTTCAACGGAGGCGTGTGAATAAGCGGGCTCTGGAGACCAGCCTGGGATGGGGGGAGGTGAGTGGAGGTGAGTAAGTCAACTTTCAAAAGCCTGACAGTTCTGCCTCCTGAGAGCAGAGGGGCCTGAACACCTCTTGGAAGTCTTCTAAGGGTCATGTTTAGCCTCAGAATGCTGTTCTCTGATCACTCTGATTTCCTTGAAGTTAGGGCAAGTGACGGGAGACTGGTAATAATGCTACCAACTTTTCACAAATGCATAATAATCACTCCTTTTATTTATAGAGTGCTTTCCAGTACACAAAGTACTTTCTTGTATATTCTTCATGATCTAATAAAAAAAAAATTCAACAAGATTCAAGCAAGTCACTGATTCCTCGTTTTCCTCCTGTGTAGATGGGGATGATAACATCATAGCCTAGCCACAGTGGGGATAATTACATATTCTCACACGACAGCTTAAGGGAATTCTACGATTCAGAAGAGGTGAGCAAATACAGAAGATTCCCTAGTTTGCTTAGAGAGGGATGGGCACAATGAGGAATAAAGTGCAGATTAGAAAAAAAAATCATTTAAAAAGTATTAATATATGTTTGGGAGAGATCAACTCTTTTATTCTTGCTACATATTCATATCTATCTGTTTTTTCTGATAAAGAATAGGAACTATTATTCAAAGTTTATTTAAGGGGCTCCAAGTCGTTGAACAGCCGACTCTTGATTTTGGCTCAGGTCATGATCTTGGGATCCTGGGACTGAGCCCCATGCCGAGCCTGAGTCAAGCCCTTCATCAGGTTCCATGCTCAGTGGGGAGTCTGCTTGAGGAGACTCTCTCCCACTCTCTCCCTCTTTCCCCCACTAATAAAGAAATAAATCTTAAAAAAAAAGAAATGAAAAAAAGTTCATTTAAAAAATATACTTGAAATACACAATATCTCAACAGTGTCATAATACCTTTTGGGTTATATCGAAATATTGATGGTTATTTGACAGTTTATTATTAATGAAGTTAAATCTATCCTCCTTGCTTTTAATATTTGCNGAAATGAAAAAAAGTTCATTTAAAAAATATACCTGAAATACACAGTATCTCAACAGTGTCATAATACCTTTTGGGTTATATGGAAATATTGATGGTTATTTGACAGTTTATTATTAATGAAGTTAAATCTATCCTCCTTGCTTTTAATATTTGCCTGGTTCTTTTATCTAGGTTTAAAAGCAAAATGAAAATAAAAATTGTGCATGGAAATACAAAATAAAACAGGTGTATCTTTGTTTAGTAGGATCTTTTTCCGTTAGAAAAGAAACTAAAATTCTTGAGACTAGATTCTCCTTTCTGTGGAATCAAATGTAAAATTTGAGGTCAGTTTTGTAACTCTGAAGTCCTGGTAGTTCTCACTGAAGGCTTGGACCCATCCATGTAAATGCATCAGGACAAGACATCTGGTTTGTCATGTGTCAACATAAGCCTATGTTATTATGCAAGTTATAGGGTCACTGAATATCGAGGCAATGCTGTTTTCCCATTTCACTTCCATCTGTCCCATTTGTGTATCACAAATACACAAATCATGTAGAAAAAAACATACATAAGAAAATGATTCTTTTAGGCCAAGTCTGCCTGCCTATGGTTATGTGAATTGGGAAACCTAGACAGACAAAGCCCATGACAAAATCATACCCCAGAATTCACAGAAGCAGATGATTATAGAATCAGTTGGTAATGTTGAGAGAATTCTAAGCCCTTCATATTCACAAGAAAAAAATGCAGCTAGTTAGGAGCTGGGAGTAGATGTGAATTTCATCATCCAAAAACACCTCTCAAATTCACTGCCCAAGGTCACATAATAGTTCATGCTCTTTAAACTCATTCCTGAAGGAAATATTAGGAGTACAGAGTTTGTTCTGTGTGTGTGTATGTGTGTGTGTAGGAGTGGGAACATCTGACATAGGTCCTTTACTATTTGAAATTTTACACATTCTGTTTTTTTTTTAAGAGTTTATTTATTTATTTGAGACAGAAAGAGAGAGAGAGAGCATGAGCACAGGGAGAGGGNAAGATAGGAGTACAGAGTTTGTTCTGTGTGTGTGTATGTGTGTGTGTAGGAGTGGGAACATCTGACATAGGTCCTTTACTATTTGAAATTTTACACATTCTGTTTTTTTTTTTTAAGAGTTTATTTATTTATTTGAGACAGAAAGAGAGAGAGAGAGCATGAGCACAGGGAGAGGGAGAAGCAGACTCCCTGCTGAGCAGGGAGCCTGATGCGGGGCTCGATCCCAGGACCCTGAGATCATGACCTGAGCTGAAGGCAGATACTTAACTGACTGAGCCACCCAGGTGCTCCAAACTTTTAAGACAAGAGACGAGATTTGAAAAATAGCTGTCCAGATTCTTTTCTTTCTTTTTCTTTAAGTGTAATGTCACACCTTAAATTGTATCTTTGCCCNAAACTTTTAAGACAAGAGACGAGATTTTAAAAATAGCTGTCCAGATTCTTTTCTTTCTTTTTCTTTAAGTGTAATGTCACACCTTAAATTGTATCTTTGCCCAAGTGCTGAAAACAATTTAATTAAATGTACCTATTTCAATAAATTCCTTGGGCAAATAGACTACCAAAGGGGCACATAAAGAATGTGAACATTAATTGCATTTGAGATTAGCCCTATTGAATTAAATTCTCACACATGGATGCCCTTTGTTCTTAAGCTATAAATAACAGTTGTTTATATATCCAACTACTGATACATTTACTGTACAATAGTCCTTCCATCAGTACAGGAAAGTTCAATCTGGAAAAGAATCTCCAATCTAAGTAAATAGTAAAAAATAAAATAAAATAAAATAAATCTACTTGAAAATTACCCAGAAGAAACATTGATGGTATATTTTATTAGGTGTAGTGCTTGGGGAAAAATAGCTGGACTCTTTGTCTTCCTAATAAACACATCTTTAGGTAACTCCAGTTCAAAATAAGTTTTGTAATATACAATACCAAAAAAAAAAAAGATAAAACCAAAGTACCTAACAAAAAATTCAATTTGCTGATAGATTAATTAAATTCCCTACCTACCCAACCTTGACTGAATCTGTCCCAAGAGGGCGAAGTTGAAAGATGAGTTTGCTAATTAATGTTAATACGGTGAATGGCACAATTAGAAAAAACTCACAAAAGAACGAACATCCCTTGGTGAGAGACTCAGTACAAGTGTACAGGGGAATTCTCCAAATGTGCACAAGCTATTTAGCATAGAACAACTAAAATTCTATTAGGTTTGATTTGACAATGATAATGCCTGAGGTAACCTTATAGAGAAATGTAAATCAAATATGAAATAACTATTATTTAAGGATTACTGTAATCACACTTTGATAACTTCAGTCCAAAATTCAAATCCTGAGAGACTGACAATATCTTCAGCTTTCCTGATCACAGATACTTGGGCAATAGGAGAATACTTAACATACCATCCTAACCCCATTGTAAATAGAACAAAGAGATTTTCAGAAAAATGTATGCTTCCATATTATTCTTTTACGATGTGTAACAGGTAAAGTTGATTGCATGTACTTATTCTGCCACAAATGGCCACAAATTCTTCTCTCTCTGTGTCCCATGCCTTGCAAAGTGATTTGCAGTTTCTCCCATCAAGAAGAAAAATATATTTCTTTACTCCTTCATGCTGAATGTCCTGTGCCTTGCTTTCGCAAATAGAATGCACGGAGGTGATGTCATCTTGTTCCAAATATAGGCCCCAGGAGGCTTCCTGGTGCTGCTCAATCTACCCTTGCCACCACCAAGTGAACATGGCTAGGCTAGGCTGCTGGACGATGACAGAGCACAAGGAACTGAGACAAGTCACCCCAGTAGAGGCCATCCTGGACCATTTAGTCTTCATCTAATGTAAGAGCTCACTGCAGAAGCGTTAGTGAGCCTAGCAGAGACCAGAAGAACCACCCAAATGTCCCTAGTCCCAACAGCAGGCTTTAAAAATCTTGAATAAATAAATGATTAGTTTTCTATTAAGCTGCTTAGTTTGGAGTATTTTGTTATGTGGCAAAACTAACTGATACACACTTACATAGAACTAATAATGTTGTTTAAATGTTTATAAGATATTGCTTATATTGCCCACCTTGGAATGGTCACAGATGATAATGATGATGATGATGATGATGATAGTTATTTTTAACGACCTTAGCTACTCTGTACCTTTCTAGATACAGAACNTTAGTTTGGAGTATTTTGTTATGTGGCAAAAACTAACTGATACACACTTACATAGAACTATTAATGTTGTTTAAATGTTTATAAGATATTGCTTATATTGCCCAACTTGGAATGGTCACAGATGATAATGATGATGATGATGATGATGATGATAGTTATTTTTAACGACCTTAGCTACTCTGTACCTTTCTAGATACAGAACAACTTCTTCCAAGTTGGAGGGAGAAGGACAAGTTAAGAGCTCAGGCTTACATTCTGCCTCCAGCACTTAGTAGTATTGATATTGATTTCATAGTTCCCATGTCTGTCTCTGGTTTCCATGCGTCTCCAATGGAGAAGTGACCATGCATGTGCAGTATGGTGTGTGTACGGATTCACTGAGATGATGAGATGATGTATTTCAAGCATGCGGTACATGCTTCGCCAAAATATGTTTGCTTCTTACAATTACTTTAAGGTTTCCAAACAATTTACTTGAGGGGCATGAGGGATATCACTGCACAAGGGAAGATACTATGGGTGACAAGTGGCAGATCCCTTTTAAATAGTGAAGCGNCCCAAAATATGTTTGCTTCTTACAATTACTTTAAGGTTTCCAAACAATTTACCTTGAGGGGTATGAGGGATATCACTGCACAAGGGAAGATACTATGGGTGACAAGTGGCAGATCCCTTTTAAATAGTGAAGCGCCAAGAGAACGATATTCTTTTTTTCTTGTGCCTTTCAACAATTTTAAACACCTAATCATTCTTTGTGCTTCACGGACTCAATAATTCTGCATCCTTCAGCTACAGCCTAAAACAATGGGAAATGCAATCACTTCACATAATTAACAACAGTGATAATCTTAGTCTGTGGCAGGTATTATAGCTTTTACCCTGGGAACAAATGAGCTTCGAAGACCTGAAGTGACTTTCCCAGGTTCACCTATCAATGAGCAGTTCAACAAAGAGAGACTTCAGTACTGTTGACTTGGAGTTGATTGCTTTAGCTGTCAGAGACTGCTTCCACCAAACAGGCCAAGTTTCTCATACATATTGATGAAAGGAAAGAAATCACGACTTGCTTGAAATAAGGATTGAGATGTTAAAAAAAAAAAGGTTGATTGCTGATCCATCTCAGGGTGGGACTAACAGGCCTATGATATTGAACGCCTTTTTTTTTTTTTTTTAAAGTAGGAAAACAGNTTTTTTTTTTTAAAGTAAGAAAACAGGTTCCCCACAATGGCTAGTCATCAGGCAGAACCCATTTTCCCAGGCTACAGAATCGGATATAAAAAGGTGCCAATAAAATCCTTATCGATTTTGTAGGCAATGAGAGATGTGGTTAGGGCAGAACTTAACGGTCACTTCAAAGCATGGTTAATTAGCCCCTTTAACTCGAGAGTATGCTCACATATGCTAAGTGTAAAACATAGAAACTATATTGATAAATCTCTCGCCC
Source organism: Ailuropoda melanoleuca (assembly GCF_002007445.2). Classification (NCBI taxonomy): domain Eukaryota; kingdom Metazoa; phylum Chordata; class Mammalia; order Carnivora; family Ursidae; genus Ailuropoda; species Ailuropoda melanoleuca. Next base: position 125,162,566 of record NC_048224.1, on the reverse strand, counting down.
GTCCAATGCTGCACAGAACCGTGTGCCATATTGTTCTAGGCTCTTCTCCCCACTGAAAATTGCTCCCTGGAAATTGCATTGGCTTTTTCAGGAACTCTCTTTGTATATAACAGGGCCATGAAAATGACAGATGCTGAGCTTGTGGTCTTTAGGCCAAAGCCTTACAAAGAACACTGGCTCCACAAGTTACTCACTTTAACTTTGCATAAGTCATTTAAACTTACGTGCATTTAGTTACCCCGTCCATAAATTGGTGATAATATCAATTGCTTTGAATGATTACTGATGCCCAGGTTAGTGCCTAAGTAGGTGCTATTATTAGCACACTGACATTTTCTAACTTATTCCCCCTAAATGACTCCTGTTATCCTCCTCCCATGTCAAATAAATAAATACACATCATTTTTGATGACTTAAAATTGTCAGAAATAACTCTTGCTTTCATGGCAATGAGAAAAAAGGTGACTGCATTTTTCTTGAAGCTCTTAAATTGGCATAGTATTTTTGCTAGACTGAAAATTCGACAGTTCTTGATACATCATCTTTATTTTCAGAATCTTGATTATTATATCTAAAAAATATCCAGAATCTATATCTTGCTATATAAATAAAGTCTTACTAAAGACTCATTTGTTACTTTAGGCAACTAAAGTATCATTTCAGGCACAGAAGCAGCAAGGTGTAACTTGTCCAGGCTGTGCAAAAGAAAAACCAGCGAATCAACCAACCAACCAACCAACCAACCAACCAACCAACCAAAAAACAACTAAAGCCATGAGCTAAAGGACAGGTTTTAATACGTGCACAGTATAGAAAGGAAAGGTGATCATCAGTGGCACTTCTAGCCACACCTTATGTCACCAATGGTCTTATCTGCTTCAGTACAATACTCACACATGAACCAAAAGTGGTTCCTTTGTAGAGCAACAACGAAAAACCGACTACAGGGGTTTCTGATTCACACCTGTAAACTTACTTATTCACTGAGACATTTCTGACTCAATGAATAAAACAGTACGAAGCTATAAGGCATCTTAAAGCTGTAACACAGGATTTGTTTTATGCCTTGCCCATGTATAGCTGAAGCTTTTCCACTTGTGTTAAGGCATTTAGACTTTAAATAGCAAATAAATAAAAGCTTATTCATAATGTTTTTGTTTTCTTTAAGTACTCAAGTAATTCTTCTGCATGATTTCACATGCAAACATACAACTTTGAGATGAAAACTTAGCTTGGTGTTACTTGTGATTGTTAAAACGATCCGACTCTCAGAGTGTTCGACTCTGTGTTTTAAACAAATTCTAGTTCACTCTGACTTCTACCTCTTATCCTGTTGTAATTTCATGCAGATATGACAATATGCTTTACCTTAAATGATCTAATTTTAGGTAATATTTACCTAAATTATAGGTAGTGTCAAGGAACAGTTATTAAATATGGTAAACCTTTTATTATAAAACATTCTAGAGGCGCCTGGATGGCTCAGTCAGTTAAACATCTGCCTTCGGCTCAGGTCATGATGTCGAGGTCCTGGGATTGAGACCCATATCAGCATTCCAGCTCGGCAAGAAGTCTGCTTCTCACTCTCCCTGTGCAACAGTCCCCCCCGCCCCGCCCCGCCGGCCCTGTCCCTGCTTGTGTTCTCTCTCTCTCAAATAAACAAATAAAGTCTTTAAAAATTAAAAAAAAATTCTAAACATATAGGAAAACAGAATACACCCATTTATAGATCATCCGGCTCCGACAATCATGGGGTCTTTTGTCATTAGTGTTCCTAACCCTGAATTTCATAAAACTTACAATATTTGGAAAGACTTTGAGATTCTCTGCAATGATATTCTGAGAACTGGATCTTAGTGTTCACTTTTTTGGTATTGTTTTAAATAAAGTCACAACAATGGAAAACAGGGCACTATTTTTCTTTCCGTTTTAAAACGAGATGAGACTTGCAGTGGATTTTTCGCATCAAGTTATTTTTTTTAATGGTGTGTTTCTGTAGGAGCATTAAAGGATACTCTGGTTGCAGATCGATATGACACTGACTAAATATAGATTTACTTACGAGGTAGACTGAAAGGAGCCATGTTGGACAAATGAGTAAATAATGTCTCTTTTAACAAGTTCATAATTATGTATTTATTACACGGGCTCTTCCACAATAGCTCCAGGGAACTGTTACAGACCCTGCCTGAACAATGCTCATTCTAACAGCCAAACTGTATACTCGGGGCAGTTATGAGTCTGGGGCACGGAGCACTGAAGGAACAAACTAACACAAGTCCTATTATTGCTTTTTCTTCCTTTTTGGGAAGGAAGATGAGAACAAATGAAATTCAGAAAAACACTGCCTACAGAGACCAGGGAAACCTCAAGAAATTTATTTATCTTGTGATATTTCAGATATCCCAGATATTTCAGTGTATCAATGAGAAAGGGGAAATAAAATATTACACACAGATATTATATAAAATTATATTAATATAAAAATTAAATATAAATGATGTGTGTAAATGATAAATGTTATTTAGCAATTAGAATATCTAAACAGGGGCGCCTGGGTGGCACAGTGGTTAGGCGTCTGCCTTCGGCTCAGGGCGTGATCCCGGCGTTATGGGATCGAGCCCCACATCAGGCTCCTCTGCTATGAGCCTGCTTCTTCCTCTCCTACTCCCCCTGCTTGTGTTCCCTCTCTCGCTGGCTGTCTCTATCTCTGTCAAATAAATAAATAAAATCTTTAAAAAAAAAAAAAAGAATATCTTGTAGTAAGTATCCTGTGAGATTAGGATGTAATATTGATACTCTATAAAAATTTTAATAAAGTTTGTACTTATTTCTGANAAGGATAAGAAAAAAAGCCCTATACATTGGTCTGCATACTGTCACCACTTGATGCTTTGTGCATTCTTTCCTTCCTCAACTGAATTTTTTCCCCACCCCTTTTCCACCTTGAATTTCTATTCATTTTGTAAGATGTAGGTCAAAAAAATCATCTTCTTTTGAAAGCTTTCCCTAACTAATTTTGGCAGCCCATCATTTCTCTTTCTGTTAACTGTGGTAAGAGCTAACCTTTCCTGGGGGCTTACTGACACACTGTGTTCTATCTCTGCTTTATCGGACTTGTTTATCCAACAACCCCTAAGAAGTGGGCACTTATTATGCCCCATTTCAGAGATGAGGAAGCTGAGGTTTTAAGAGACAAAGTGATTTACCCGAAGTCACACTTTGTAACTTCCTGTGAGAACCCTTCTCAGAAATCATGTTACCTCATAGGGCTAGTTGGAGGATTTCAAATATGTATCTGTTAAATTTCCTGTCATTTTAACCTCCAAAGTTCCCAACGGTTTTTAAATGCAGCCTGGATTTGCCTTAATCAGGTACAGATGATACATAGACACAGAAATGATTGCCATGAAGGAAAGAGTTGATACTCACAGGCCCCTAGAAACAGGAGGCATGTAGGCCCACACACAGGAGTGCGAGTATCACTTAGCAGGCAGAAGGGGTGACGGGAAAGCGTGGTCAGAAGCCTATATTGTGTTTTTTTCTTTGTGGAAAGGAATGGGCGAGGTATAGTAGGTATGCAGAACAAGTTGGGGATTAAATAGCTTGGATAATTTCAGTGGCTCTGGGTTAGGGGGGTGTCTCTAGCTGTCTGGTACCTGGCCCTGGGATGATTTCAGGCAAGGGGAGTACTGGCTTGATGTGTGAGTGTTTGATAAAGGAGATGGTAGGGGGTGTGGGTCCTGGGTTGGTTGGTCAGCATATAAAACACATGTTCACAGCCAAGTTGCTTGCTGTGTTTAGAAGTTAGTTGCCCGGGGAAGGGCAGTCTCTCCAGAATCAGCAAGGCCTCAAGATAAATGTTGAATCTCTATGTTGTATACCTGAAACTAATATTATTACACTTCTGTTAACTAGCTGAAATTTAAATAAAAACTTCCAAAAAAGAAAAAAAAGATGCCAAAGAATCACAAAATATAGAAAATAAACAAAAATACATGATTAATACACTCATCTTACTAGAAAACTAAAGACACACTCCTGGAAATGGCTGCTTAGACTTCCTTATTGAAATTTTGGGCCAGATAATTCTTTGTTTCTCCATTCAGCCCTCTGCTTTGGGGGTTCAGTAGCATCTCTAGACTCCAACTGTTCAAGGCCAGGAGAGTGACCCCACATGCAAATGTGACAATCAATAATGTCTCCAGGCACCGCAAATGCCCCCAGGGGCAAAATCACCCCAGGTTGAGTATCAGTGTTCCCGATGGCTCACAGTTTAATTTGGTCATGTTTTCATATAGCTCCTGTCATCATGGATCCTGAAAGCATTTATCATTCATATTTAAAATGATTTTTAATGGCAGAGAAATGGCCTTATTCTCCCCCATCTCAGGGAGGAAAATGAAGTCACAAAGCACAGATTGCTAAGTGGCAAATTTACGATGAGCCTTAGCAGGTTCTGTCTAAAAGAACAATCATGAACCCCTCATCGACTAGATTGATCCAGGTGCATCTCTGCCTTGGAAGGCAGAATAGAGACCTTCTGAAGCTGCCATAGTTGTGCTTCGATGAGGAGAGAAGGAAAGCAGGCCTGAAAACCTCTCCATGACTTCTCACCTGGCCAGCCTGGTGTAGGAAAGCTTATGTAGCAAATAGGCAGCTCCGTCTTTTTGTTCCTATTCTCTTATACAAGGTATAGAGCAAACAAATAGACAAGCTCTAAGTTGACTGACATCAATACTGGATGTAAAAACAAGGCAAGCCTCATCATGACCATTTGAGATTTGCTATAATAGGATGAGCCAGATGTTCACAAATCGGAAAGCACATGCCAAGGGATTCGAAGTACAACCTAGAGTCCCTTGTTTTCTCGGTACTCCTGTCTGTTGGAATCTGATTAGCAGAGACCAAGAAATTATGTAGGTAAAGTTTGAGAACCAAGCGGAAGCTTGAAAGAGAAAACCAAATGTAGGTAAGGACCAAGGAGCCATATATTCATGTAGAGAATAGATACTTTTGGCACACAATGGAATGTTTTCATATCATATTAACCTTCTTTTCATATTGTCTACGATCACTGACTACTTCCTTCATTTCATGGAAAAGATTGTTGTAACTGACCTAGAGACGAGGAAATTGAGTTTAAAACATGTCAAGGTCTTACTGTTGAATTTTTGATTTATAAACATTTTGGATTCCTAGTATATTAAGTCATGTCTGCCTCATAAATCAAGGAAAGTATTTGCTGAGAGATAGATGCTCATTAAAGAAGTACTTGTTGAATATGTGATCTGGGAATACAGTGCAGCACAATCCGGACTGGGTTCTACAAGATCAAATGGAGTTTATATTCTAAAAAGGGAAGAGAGAAAACTTGAACATAATTTTTTCTAGTGAAAGAATTTATGAAACCTTTGTCTCTCAACTTGCTCATGTGGTTCAACCAGCAAAGGTAGCTAATACCTTTGAATAAAATATCTCAACTTCATATTCATTAGGAAAATAAACTTCAAACTCAAGGCTTTTACAAATTCAACTCTATGGGATGTATTGTTTCTGTGACTATTATATGTGCTAGTGATGTTTCACAGAGCCCTAAGAGAAGGTAAACCTGAACTAATTAGAATAGTGATTGAAGAAAAAGCCTTTATTTTTACTACCTGTGATATACTCCCATTTCAAAATGGATTATTTAAGAATGCGGTATACAGAGAGATGGCTTATTGATTTATGTATTTTGTTGCTGCACGTTTGTAGGCTTTATTTGGCATACTAAAGCAGTCACACCTTAAGCTCTAAAATTTAGAGGATATATTTATTTCGCATTGTGTGGAATGCACATAATTCTTAGGGGCTGCCCTGATTCCCTGGGGGATTAGGTACATTTTTATCCACATTTGTTTTTGGTTTAAACTGAATAGCTACCCCTTTTGTTTATCAGCTTAAAGTACTTATGTATCACAGAAAGCTGGAATTTTGTATGTGGAAGGATTTACTGAAGTTTTGGGTTTTTGTTTCCTTGTCTTTTTTTATATTTGGGTTACTTAAACCCATCCCTTTCTAGAAAAAGAAAAAAAAAGTGTAGTAAAAGTGTGAACTTAGTAAGTACTCACATTTACACTTAGTAATTACACTTACTTATTAGTACACGTAAACTTATTGAACAGACCTTCAAAGTCCTGTGTTGAAATACATGATGCAGGTAACAGACACAGTAATTTTGCAGAGAACTTTGGTGAACATGACACAGTGAAATCATCTTTAATGTATTCCTCTCTGGTTCCAAACAGAACAGAAACACTGTAGAAAAAAAGTCATAGAGATGAACTGATAGGAAGTGTAAAAGAGTGACCATGAGATATACAGTAGGGTTGAGAGGCTCCAACATGCATTTGATGGGATTCCCAGAAGGAAAAAATGGAGAAGATGGAAGAGAAGAATTTTTGAGAAGTGATAGTAAGAATTTTCCAGAAGTAAAGAAAAACATGAATTTTGAGATGACAGTAATTGTGGTGTTACATCCCCAGTCCTGATCCAGCCTGTGTAAAAATAATTTAGAATTGAAACAGCAATATTCGAATACTGTGTTGGAGGGAACACCAACACAAGGTTTAAAATTAATGGGTATTGTCTTTCAAGTGAAAAGCACTGTAATAAATGCACTACCTTAATATTTATTATGGTGAATCTAAGGACAAAGGAGATTAAATATGACACATCATTTATTTTTTACCAACTCTGGAAAACAACAGGAAGTCATAATTTGAGATAATGTAATTGTATGAAGCTTCTCATTGCTTTCCAGAAACAATATAAATGCATTCTTTCAGTGATTCTGTTCACAATAATGGTGTGTACATGGTTCTCTTCTGAATTTTCATTGTTATTTTCTTTTATTTTACAGACTAAATAGGATCTAGTGAAACCTGGTCTGTTAAAAAACAAAAAAACAAAAAACAAAGAAGTCCAGTACTATGAATGTAGGTCTTACCAGTGAAGCCTTTATTTATAAATGTACAAGTCCATTTAATCTACTGCTTTGGGGCCATTTGTAATTAGGAGGGCTCACGAAGAATGACCCGGGGCTGTCTGATCAAGGAGTCTGGTGATTTATCTCTAATGCCATCAGCCATGAGGTGCCAAAAATAGGTTTGTTTCCTGCCTATCACGGAATTCTATTTTGATTTTCTGTCGCACTAGAGAAAGGACCCACATTCTTAGAGGCCTTTGTTTGCAGTTTTCCCCTTTTTCCTCATTGGCCTCCTCCTCTCATCTACTCCTGGACTTTGCAATTCTCACCTTCTTAAACACCATCCATCCTTCTGAGGGATCTTCCAGCCACCTCCATCACCTCATCCGACCTCCCATTTAATGAAGTCTGTTTTTCTCATCTCTAGTATTTCCTTGGCTACAACCTGTGTGTGTGTGTGTTTTGTTTGTTTGTTTGTTTGTTTTTTTGGGTATCTAAGAGAACTTGTGTCTCTTTATTTGATAAGTTAATACATCAATATTATTTCCTTTAGCTCTTGAGAGGCCAAAATAAGTCAAGGGATTGTGTGCTAGATACTGTTGCAAATTTACAAACAATCTTAACTTATGACGGCCCCTGTTCTGAAGGAATTTACAATCTAATTGAGGACATTAATTCATTTAAAGAAAACTAGAGCTCCATGGCAATATACGTGTCAGAGGAGTAGAGAAACAGTGAACCGTTTCATTGCATTATCAAGTTTTTGTCCTAGACAGTGTGTGTCGCATTGACATCTTAATGATGATTTTATTGATTGGTTGATGCAGTTACGTAGGTGATCAGGGAAGGTACTTGGCACCTTTATCATAGTTTATACCTAAGAGGAGCTGAACAGTGAGATAGCAGAGGCAATAAACTGTCTTCCCCAAAGGTGCTAAGACATTTTTTTGCTGGGTTTCATTTTCTGCATGACTGCAGGGGCCTGGACTGTGAAGTTACTTCCTGCACTGAGCAAGCCGGGCTCAGGCACAAACAGGTCGAGGCGGAGTTGACTTCCTGTTTCTCCTGTACTGCCTCGGCTGAGCCAGAGCCCGCCTCCTCCCACAGCACCGATGTCAGCATTTTCAGGAAGTTGCCTGCATCATAATCAGCCTCAGCATCCTATCACATCATGCATCACTGTCAAGACCCCCTGACTCCTTGGTATCTTGGTCCCTGGGAGAAGCCTGGAGATCAAATCACACCTGAATGCTCAACTCAGAGCCAGAACACCCTGCCTGAGGAAGTGAACCATGAGGGGCGCCATTTTGCATGCTAACTTTATGCAACCTCTCTGACAGTCTGTGATCATGTTGCGGTTTTCCAGGGAGCACCTTAATTTATTTGATGTTAATCACTTTGTTAGGTCCTGTAGCAGAATCAGTCAATTGTCAAAGCGCTGCTCCTTCTCGCATCACCCACAGTAACTTCCAGTGCTGCCTGTCTCCTGCCATCACTGAGGCAAGGGCTTTATCGGGCCCTGGTCACCTCATGAGGGATGCCAATTTCCTCCAACGTCCCTGGGCCATGCAGTTCAACCTAAATGTGGCCACTGAAATGATTTTGGCATTTGTCACTGACACAAGGACTACCTCAGAAACCCTTTTAACTCAGTTATTCCTCAACTCTAGTCAGTACAAATAATCCCCCAAACCCGCCCAAACAAGAATTCTTGGAGATATTAACACATCTGTCAACTCAATCTATCCATGGAGTTTATTTCTTCCAGCCCCTACTCACAGGCTCTTTCTGTTCCTGCCATGTCATCTTAGCTTTTCAATTCTGTACTATCAGATTTTTACGTGAATGGAGACACCACTAACAAGAGATTTCCTCTAGTTGAGCCGAATATAAGGAAGATCATTCCAAGCATGTCTACCCAGCACAGTCTGCTCTATAATACGCAGTTTCACTGTCCAGCATATGTTGAAAATGAAGCTACCAGCCCTTTGTCAGTAGGGCATAGGCTCTGAGTTGCTGACAAATTTGAAAATAATTAATTGTTACATGTCCTCACCTGCTCCACGTCGGACTCACAATTTACAAATACAAGTCACTTGTCCGGAGTGAGAGCTTATATCATGATCTCAGCTTTGGTCCCAGTGCTCTACTTTCCCCAGCTGAGTTAACGGCCTTAGGCACACATTTATAGTCTGCCTGTGAACTCCCGTTATTACAGCGAGAAGGGGTTCTAGACGTAATTCGTTTCAATTCTCTCAGTGTATAGATTAGCACGTGAGGCCACCCAGCCTTGTGAGTTTTTGTGTTTAAAATATTATTTTAGAAGCTCTTTTCCAACTCTTGAGCTCTCCTTGACTTTGGAGGTCCCAAAAAGCATTTCCTGAAGTGTATTCAGAGGAAGACTCTGGAACTTGCAGAATATTCTTAACACAACAGAAACCCTGCCTTCCAGTTTTTATGTGTGCTCAATGAGGCAATTTGAAGAAGAAAAAAGAAAGAGGAAGGGCAAATTCATCGAGCATCTACTAGGAGAGGCACACTCCATCGACCAACGAGAAGTTGCATTTGTTGAGGGCTTGTCAGGGGCCGAGCAGTGTCCAGAGTACTCTATGTGTATACCATCTACCCACTTAATCCTCAAACAGCCCTGTGAAGGAAGGACTATTTTTACCAAACCCATTTTACAGATAAGGAAATCAGAGCCGAGTCACCCAGCTGGATTCACACCATCTTAACTACAGGAAATCCCAGTGTCTCTCTGTGGAGTGGGTGTCATTGCTCCAGATTTACATGTGAGGAAACTCAAGCTCATAGGAATTGTGTGGCTAAAGTTTGGGAGGTGAAAGAGGGGGGATATGAGTTCCAATCTACCTCTTTTCATTCAGCCATGTAATTCCACCATGCATCGATCAAAAAATGATGACTTAAGACATTTCCACCCTGATCCAAAGGAGCAGAGTCCAAATCAATTTAGCAAATTACCTAATAGAAGGAGTAGATACTTCGGCAATATACTTATTGTATGTTTGACCCTCCCTGCCTCTCTCCCTGTTGTGAAGGGGAGATAAGGCAGGTTTTAGCTGGGATATTAGGCCTGGTGAAGCCCCTCGGGGACAGTGCACGAATCTGACACCACGGCACTCCTTCCCAGATGCCTAACGTAGCTTCCAGCACAAAGGCTGCTCAACAAGCATGTGGCAAATGAGATTATAATGCCAGCCTGGCATGTCACTGTCCCAAACTCTCCACGCTGGGTTGGATCAACCGCTTTGTCTAATTCATGAAAGAAATTTCCTGTGGGTCCTTATCTGGAGGAAGTCCTTCATCTGCTGGTGGTGGTGAATTTTAAGGCAGCTGTGCCACAGGACAGAATGAAAACAAAGATTTAATCTGAATTCACTCAAGAAATACAGCTTCAGTGTGTGAATCCCAGCTCCAGCAGGGGGTTGAAAAAACAGTCACAATATCACTGCGGTCTTGCACTGAAGATGTGTAACTTGTCAGAGCAGTGAAATCTCTTATGAAATGTGTGTTAGGGTGATACTGTTCAGGCAGAAGCCTGGTCAACGGTACACTTCCCTGAAGACATCTTTCAATTACAGATGCATTGTAATTAGAGATGGGAAAAGACTGGATGTGGATCCACATGTGGATAGAGCCTAAGATTTTGTTTCATATCCAACACTTTCCAAAATCTAGCTTGTATGATTTCTTGCAGGAGGCTTGTCAAACATCATGTAATCCAAAGATCCCACCAACATCATTTGAATTTTATCTTATTTCAGCTACTTTTTCCCCAGCAGTATCTGTTCTCTATTTTTTTTTTTT
>NC_048224.1:125150877-125151668 GCF_002007445.2 Ailuropoda melanoleuca | reverse complement strand
TTCTCAGATGTTGGTTGATTCAGAAGACATTGGAGGCTGTGCAGTGGGGGCTGGCTTTTCTCTCCTATACGTCTCATATAGATCTTATCCTCTCTTCCGCGTATTACAGTGAATTTTTTTATTGCATTAGTTCATTTAATCCTCATGATAAACCATGGGTTACTTTATCATACCCATTTTGTAGATGAGGGAGCAGAGAATTTTTGAGTTAAGGAACGATCCCAAAGTTAGCAAGAGCAATAATATGGACAAATATGCATAGCCCAACTCCCGTGGTAGGGAGATCATTTGTTCAGATATGACATGTGATTCACAAAAATTAATTTTCTCAATTGAAATCACAACTCACGCTTCTCTGTGTTTCAGAATTGCAAGCACCTCCTATGTTTGTTATATCTCGGTTGAGCGGAATTATTCCTATAATCAAAATTATGACCCTGGAATCTCAAGGCAATTTCTGTGCCCAGAGAGCCTCTTGTTGGGGTCGGCTGGGAGGAGAAGGCTTACGTAAGCTCTATGTAAAAAAGGACTATGTGGGGAGGAGAGAAGGAAGCTGAAGATGACTGGAGTTTTCACCCCTTTAAGGACTAGAGATTAGGTGCCCTTAATAGGGCATGGGGACACCAGCACTTAGCGCTCCTTGTTCAAAATGGAAAAATAGTGGAAAAGAGAAATTGGAAAGAATAAGGTTTTAGGGACCACATCTAGACACCCTGTTTCTAGGTATTTTCTACTTCTCATATCCCTTTCCCTAAGTTTTGCCCTTGGGTGGGTACACACACACACACACA
>NC_048224.1:125065211-125150821 GCF_002007445.2 Ailuropoda melanoleuca | reverse complement strand
GCAACTCTAATATATGCATCCATATACATATATATGTACATATATATATTTAAAAGCTATGTATCTACATATGAAATTATATATAACACCCCTTGACGCTGAAATGAGGTTAGCACCCTGTTCTGCCCTTTCCTGTTTATTCGATACTTTTCATATATCAAAGTACTCACATTGTGATACTATTTTCAATGTCTGCTTTTCCCACTAGATCATAAGCTCCACAATGACTACGACTCTTCCTGCTCCTGACTCAGACCCCAGCACAAAACATAACTGATGAACTAAGAATGCAGAATATATGTGAAAGCCCACGTCCAGAATTTAGTCAATAGGTCATCCCAACTCTAGAGAGCAGATAGGCTCTGCCCAACTGTGGACAAAAGCTTGAGTCAGCAACTGAAACTATTGAGCAGATAAAGGGCCTGAATTTAAAGGCACGACACAAATGATTACGTTGACTTCTACATTTTTATCTCCCTGATTTAGAATAAGCATTTTAAATGATTTTCCCCCCTCGGTACTTGGCTAGCTCCCTGGGTAACAGGTGCGTTTGCACGCGCCCGGTGTTCCTATACCCCCACCAACGCCGCGAACCCTTCCCGGCGTGCCACACGATTGCCACGTTTGGATTGTACATTTTGCAGCACACTCAGGAGTTTCCCTTGGCATTGGACTTCTGTGATCGAGCACGCCATTTCGAAATTTTTATTTTCACCAAAAGCCTTCAAACTGGCAGATAAAAGAGAGGCCAGAAATGGAAGCCTCCTCCTACTCCACGTTACATTAGTGGCATTTCAAAATTACAACCTCACCAGCTTCCTTAAGAAATACTACATTTTTCGTTTTTGGTGGCTGTGATTAAGTAACACTCACTTTGCACAGCTCCTGTGGTGACAGAACTCCTTTACAAAGGCCTCCGGTNGCTCCGTTACAAAGGCCTCCGGTGTGGCGTTCGGGTCATTGGAAACTGCACGAACTATTAGGAAAGAGGAGCAGAGCTGCTAACAAATCCTTTGAATTATGGTTTCCTTTCTGATGGTGGCAAACAATAAAGTCTGAACGCACGATGGTTCTGGAGTTGAATAAAATAGGTAAGTGGAAATATATATATATATACATATATATATATATATAAATATATATATGTATAGAGCAATTACAATGTCAGATACAATTCTCGGAATGTTTTCCGATAAAGCTCTTGGTCTAACTTTCTTGATCTCCAAAAATTAGGGTTTCATTTCTGGATTCTACAAGTTCCCTGGGTCACCTCACTCNTCCTTTACAAAGGCCTCCGGTGTGCCGTTCGGGTCATTGGAAACTGCACGAACTATTAGGAAAGAGGAGCAGAGCTGCTAACAAATCCTTCGAATTATGGTTTCCTTTCTGATGGTGGCAAACAATAAAGTCTGAACGCACGATGGTTTTGGAGTTGAATAAAATAGGTAAGTGGAAATATATATATATATACATATATATATATATATAAATATATATATGTATAGAGCAATTACAATGTCAGATACAATTCTCGGAATGTTTTCCGATAAAGCTCTTGGTCTAACTTTCTTGATCTCCAAAAATTAGGGTTTCATTTCTGGATTCTACAAGTTCCCTGGGTCACCTCACTCATACTAAGGTTTCACATGTTTATAAAATACAAGTTTTTTCAGCGCAGCTCAGTGACTGTAATGGCTAATTTTTTAAAAAAGATTTTATTTATTTATTTGAGAAAGAGAAAGAAAGATCATGTACAGGGGGAGGGGCAGAGGGAGAGGAGGCAGGGAGAGAAGCAGACTCCCCGCTGAGCAGGAAGCCGGACATGGGGCTCCAACCCAGGACCCTGGGATAAGGATCTGAGCGGAAGGCAGATGCTTAACTGACTGAGCCACCCAGGTGCCCCCTGTAATGGTTAATTTTCTATGTCAACTTGACTGAGCTGAGGGATGCCTAGATTGCTGATAAAATATTATTTCTGGGCGTTTCTCTGAGGGTGTCTCTGGAAGAGATTAGCATTTGACTCAACAGACTGGGTAAAGAGATCACCATCTACAAAATGGGTGGGCATCATCTAACCCTTTGGGGGCCTGCGTAGAACAAAAAAGCAGAGGAAGGGGTAATTGTCTCTCTTCCTTAGCTAGGATATCCATTTTCTCCTGTTCTTGAACATCAGAGCGCCTGGTTCTCAAGCCTTCAGAGTCTAGCCTCAGATTGAGAGTTACACCATCCTTCTCCCTAGTGCTTAGGTCATTGGTCTTGGATTGAATTACACCACCATCTTTCTTGGTCCTCCAGCTTATAGATGGCACATCAGGAGACTTCTCAGCCTCCATAACCACGTGAGCCAATGCTTACAGTGCGTCTCCTTTCATATATATCTCTCTATATATCCTATTAGTTCTCTTTTTCTGGGAAACTGTGACCAATACAGGATCCTATACTGAACCTTCAGTTTCTTGAAGATTCTCTACTATGGACCTGCACCCCCAAATAGGGCTTATATTCAGCTTCAACCACTGCCATGAAAACGGGGTGCCCAGCTGCGGGCAGCACTGGAGTGCATGGCTGACCTCTGTGCACCAGCCATCACTCCTTCTTGGTTGCCCAGACACATGAGATCGTTTGGCCCAGACCCCATAATGGCGAAGGAAGGCTCTTCCTCTGCACGCATCATTCAGGCACAACACCCCGACATATCTTGACCTCACAAACATTTAGCCTGCTTGCTGTGAGCTCGTCGTACAATGTGAAACACAGGCCCATATTTTACTGGCACTTTGACTAATCTTTAGGGGGAAATCTGGCTGATGTGGGAGGTGATTGACTATGTGGTACCCTTCCCCCAGAGCTAGTACTAAACCCAGACCCCAGATGTGCTCTTGGCTTTCCATCTTTCTGATGACATATAAAAACGAGGAGCCACACACTCTGGGCTATTACAGATCCCATGGCGCCGTTAGTAAGACCAGAGGCTTTACCCTTAATACGTGGCAAAAAGCCAACACGGCGAGTGAAGTTCCAACTGCTCAAAATCCTTCGATACTTTATAGACTGCTCTGTTATTTGCCCCAAAGATTGCCTAGTATGTGGTGGGGGCCACTGATCTGTTAGCATATTTTTTTCTTCCAAAGGTGGCTGCATTTCAGCAGTGGATTTGAGCAACCTGTGTGTAAACTATTGCAGCCTTCTGAAGTAAACAAATGCTACATAAAATATGTTATCTGATGCTCAAGTGGGCATTTTCTTGTAAACAAATTTATTTCTTGTAAAATATATAAAACTGTGGATTGTGAGGGGTGAAGGTTGGAGCAAAATTGGAGGACAGATTTAATTTCGTGCTAAATAGATGTCTTCTAATTAAGTTACAAGCAGATATTTTTTCATATTGATCCAGCGCACAAACTCGTGTTCTGTACATGAGGTAATTTAGTTCATATGAGCATGATTTTTTTTTATTAGCTGGGTTTGGTTCCTTCATACCTTCCACAGGGATTCTATCTGTTTCATCAGTTCCCCTTGGAGAGGAGATGCAGCGTCTCCATCGCCGAAAAGGAACTTTCCGTGGGGAGCTCTGCTGCCCTAGCTCTCAGCAGAAGAGGCAGGAAAGTCTGGGGCTGGGAGGACTGGATTTATATAAATGGAATGATAAGTGTCAATTTCTTTGCTTCCTTCAACCTTGTCTTTTTTTTTTTTTAAGCTTACGGTGTTTCTTGTTCCCTGCTTTAATCTAAGCTTCATCCAAACGATGACAGATTGGAAAAAGAGGCCATATCGAGGCCATCACTCGCTCTCCTGATTCATTGCAGTAGGGGTCTGCCATCCCAACAGTCTGAAGAGCCTCCTCGGTCCCTATTTCAGTTCATTCCACACATTGCCAACACCTCCCCCTGCAACTAGACACTGGTTCAAGTCATTTAAGGGCCAGTGATCCCTGAGCCACACTTAGCAAGCCCATGCTGCCCACACGCCCATAAAATACCAAGGAGCTTGTCACAAACGCTCATGAAATACCAAGGAGATTTATATTTATCCTTAACACAAGCAATCCTCATCTAGGTTTTCCAGGATCAATTTATTTCTTATAAAATGCTCACGTCCCTCCTCGTGGATGTAGCTTTATACATGTGTGCAAATCATGAGACAGCCCTCACGTCCCAGGCCCAAAGTCCAAGTCTGACTGCTTCATACTTGCATCGTAAGGGAAGTTCCTTTGTTTGCTTCTTTGGGAAAAGTTCAAAAAATCGTACAAACAACACGTGTAGACTCTTTACCCAGATTCATCTATTGTTAACATTCCGCCTGTTAATCAGTTCTTCTCTCTTTCTGTCTTATATATGAGGGAGACTATATACGCATGACTACTTTATATGAATATATGTATATAACATACTATTTGATAATAGCATTTGAGAATTCATATTAGTGAGAGTGTATACACATTAGTACTTCTGTACTACTATATGTAACTTATACTATTTGAGGATAAGTTGCACACATTGTGACCCCTCAGTCTGTAATAGTTCCATGTGTATTTCCTAAGAATAAAGATATCTTCTCATATACCCACCAGTGCAGTTATCAACCTTAGTCAATTTAACATCGATACATACTTTAACAATTTTTAAAAAATTTTTTAGAGATTTAATTAATTAATTAGAGTGTGAGAGTGAGAGAGAAAACGAGCGGGGAGAGAAGCAGAGGGAGAGAGAGGAGCAGACTCCCCGCTGAGCAGGGAGCCCACTGTGGGGCTCGAACCCAGGACCCTGGGATCATGACCTGAGCTGAAGGCAGACACTTAACCGACTTAGCCACCCAGGCACTCTGACATTGATATATACTTTTATCTAACCTACAGTCTGTATCCAACTTTGTCAACTGACTCAGTAATCTTGATAGCATTTACTCCAGCACAGGATTCAATCTAGGATCATGTGTTGTATTTTGTTGGTGCATGTCCTTAGTCTCCTTCAATCTGAAGCAATTTCTCTGCCTTTCTTTGCCTTTTTGTGACATTGGCATTCTTGCAGGAAATAGTCCCTTATCATGATGTGTTAAGAGCTCTTGGAGGGAATGAGACTGGTGGAGAGAAAGGCCATTAAATGCAACCATGTACACAGAACAGTTTAATATGATAGAACTGGGGCAAGAGACAGTGTGGTCAACCTCTGTGCACATCAGTTCTTCAGGTCAAACAATCTTTAGACCGTTGCCTCTTGGCTTTGCAATGTATGTAGACCTAAGAATTACTCAGCCAGCTTGGTTACCCTGTTTATTATGGCAGATGTTAAAGTGAAGGCATCCTGCTACATGATAACCAATTAGTGAGAGGAGAGAGAGAGAAGATGGAAGAGAATGGAAGAAAGGGAGGGTAGGAGGGCAGGAGGGAAGGGTAGGAGGGAGAGGGAGCGAGAAAGCAGTATCCCCATTAATTACAAAGCACACTGGGACCATTTGGTGTGTCAGCCATTAAATAGCATGCCTCAGCAGCTCTCGAGGATACCACTGTGTTTTCAACAGAAAATACACATGAGATCATCATGATGTTGATGTCGTCTCCCTAGGAAATGCACACTCTTCTTGCCTCAGTTGAGAGGGTATAGATCCCTCTGCTCTTGTGTGAACCTCACATCTCTTTCTTCCTCTTCCTTGTCCACCCCCCGGGCTCATTTTGTACAGAGGAGAGAAAGAGACTCTGTTCAGCACAATTAACCCACCCACACGCAGATTCACCAGGCAGAAAACAAAGAATAATGAAGAAAACATCTGCCACCACCTGGGCAACTGACGTAAGTGAAGTAACAGAGATGATGCCTCTTGACGAAGTCATTAGCGAGAGCTTCCGTGGGACAAAAGGTAAAGCCTTAGCAACCAACATCAGGAAGGCTCACAACAGCTGCAGTGAAAGGGAGTCACAGGAATACTTATTATTCAGGGGTGAACCGTGGGTCTTTCTCCTTGCCAGTAGAAGGGAATGATGCAACTATGAGATCCGAGAGAGAGGGGATTGATTCAGAGTCACCTACCAGATTGTGACTTTGGGGAAGGCTCACCCGCATCTCCAAGCTTCCCTTCCTTTAGTAAAGGGCGCTGATAACAAGTCAGAATGAAATGAGCTAAGCATGTGCAGTGCTTAGCAGAGGTTCTGGCAACACAGTAGGTAAATGATGCATGTTCGCTCCTGCCCGAGGAGAGGGTGCTGGAGAGCAGAGCCTGAGATGTCAGGGCTCCCCATGATTTATGGAGGAGCAGAAAAGGGACACAGAAGTGGACAGAGGAAGACGTTCAACAGGGCTGTGGTCTCAGCTGGAGACCAGTTTGAGTCTCATCCCAGGGGGAGCTCTGGAGCTCAGACTTGGTCCCTGGTAAGACATGAGTGGGTCAGACTTTTGACCCTGTCTCAGTCGTCAGTCCCTAGCTATGGGGCAGGGGAGGGGCAAGTACCTCCCTGACACAATGGCTCCATCAGCATTTCTCTGAAGGAGAGGACAGCTGTGAGCAGAGTAGCTGGAGGGTGGGGGGAGGGGGTGTGCACTGGCCCCATGACTGGATCTGGGTAGGACACCCCAACAACCAGCATAGTTCCCTTCTCCCTTCTCACCTGAAGAAGGAAAAGTTATAGAATACAGGGCTAGATTATTTGTAGCTGAAATGGATTCATATTATTTTTCTTAATTTTGGTCGAAAGAAGTGACCACTCACATCACAGAACTCTCTGAAGCATGTGTGGCTAATTGATTCCATGGAGACAGACTTTTATTATTGATAACACTGCTTTGGTCCTCAATATGGGTGGTACCTGCCACGAGGAAAGGGGTCCATGCCCGTAGGCAAGCTTCAGCTGGTCCCAGTGGCCCTCAGCTGCACGGACCCACCCCAGTGCGCAGGAAGAGATGCGGAACGAGAAAGGGCAGGGACGTTCAGAGTTGCTTTCAATTATGCCGCTCTCCTCTTTGTGTGGCTGCCCGGCTTTCTGGCTCGGCGTCATTAGCACACCGCCGCGCCTTCCTGCACATTCCCCTTTCTAGGTCACTTGAGATGTGAAGTGAACATCACTTGTAATATTCATCCTTTTCTCCGAGAACTGGCAGGGGGATGGAGAAGGGCAAGAACGTGGAAGCAGTGGCTGCTGGGAGGGTGGAGAATTAATTTGCATTCATTTTTCACCCTGTTAACTGCTATGTCCTTTTCCCACTCCCACCGTCTCGGGGCTTGTCTCCAGTGTGGATCTAGCAATGACCTAGCTCATCAGAGGTAATGTGCCCCATCACATGGTGTAGACGCTGGTCACGGGTCAAGGCTGGGCCTAGGAACCCATGGATAATATTCATATTCTGTATTATAAGGGATGGCACATATAAATTAACCATATTTTTCTGTGACAACGATGTGCATATCTTCTGTGTACTATATCATTGTATATATATATAAATATGTATGCATATATACATACACATACATATATTTCATATAGTTTTCTTATTTTTTGTCTTTCTTTCCTCACTGGACTGTTCGCTTTGTTAGGGTGGAGGTTTTGCCTATTTTTTTCCCTGTTGTGACCCCAGCACCTAGAACAACTCGTGTTCTAGGTTCCACAGTGGATGCTTAATAAGAATTTGTGGCATACATAAATTCATATTAAAATCAATTCTTAGATTTGAATTGATTTTAAAAATTTGGGGATGATGGTAAGGTGTTTTATTTTTATTTTTTATTTTATTTTAAAGATTTTATTTATTTATTTGACAGAGATAGAGACAGGCAGTGAGAGAGGGAACACAAGCAGGGGGAGTGGGAGAGGAAGAAGCAGGCTCACAGCGGAAGAGCCTGATGTGGGGCTCGATCCCATAACGCCGGGATCACGCCCTGAGCCGAAGGCAGACGCTTAACTGCTGTGCCACCCAGGCGCCCCAAGGTGTTTTATTTTTAAAACAAGCCTTGTGTAAATAAGTAAGACTAGCTTAGAGGAGTCCCTTTCTAGCTGAGGTGCCCATAGAGTTCAAATATGCTTTATTCTAGGCTGGAAAAAAAAAATTGAGTTATGTGGCCTCCTACCTTCTTGCTCATCATTCTTTTTCTTAGGTGTACTAGAAATTTGACTCTGTAATTTCTGTTTTGATCAATCTGATATACAATGAGTGGAGCCAATCAAGGTTGGAAATAGAAATTTAAATTACAATTCTAATTATGCAGGTGATTCACTGCATAAAACATGCCTGCCTCAGTTTCTTATAAGTGTTCATTCAAGACTTCCTTTTTTTTTTTTTAAAGATGTATTTATTTATGGGGGGAGGGGCAGAGGGAGAGGGAGAGAGAGAATTCCAAGCAGACTCCAACTTCCCACTAAGCATGGAGCCCAGTGTGGGGCTTGATCTCCTGACCCTGAGATCATGACCTAAACCAAAACCAAGAGTTGGACGCTTAACTGACTGAGCCACTCAGATGCCCCATCCCTGTGCTTCAACAACTTTCTGTATAAAATGGGGATAATAATACTTATCTTTCATAGGGTCGTGGTGGGGATTATACGTGTTAACATGTACAGAATATCTATATGTGATAAATAGCCTGAGCACAGTGAACATACGGAACTATCACTTTATTCTAGCCCTTATCACTTCGTGTAATCACTGCTACTTACTTGTCTCTATCCTGTCCTGTACAGTAAGAGTCTAGCATATGTCTGGCTTAAGGAAATGCCAAATGAGTGACTCCATTCTTTATTAACTATATATTTTAAACATAAAATATTCATGATGTGCCTACTATGACCAATGTAATTCTCTGGATGTTGGATACAGGAGGAATTGAAAAGGCTTAGCAGATAAAATTTTTGTATTTTAAAGAGGTGTCACTGGTAAGGAAGATACACATTTAAATACAATTATTTTAATAACAAAGTTCATAATGACCAATGAGAACTGGCAAGCTAAAAACATAAAATAAGACCTTAATGATGAAAAGCATGGGACCTTATATTTTAGTTTTATGATTTTTACCTGATAAAATTCTGGCAGTAGTTTTTGTTGCTGGAAACATTATAATGCACAGATTAGTAAGGTACAAACAAAGCCTAGTTCCTATCCAAGGGCCTTGGAATATCCAATAGACCAGTGATAATTTGCACTCACGTTCCCCTATCCAAAAACACATCAAGGTGCAATTTGCTCCATTTTTAAAACAGAAACATAGAATGTTCTCTTCGTAGAAGCACATGTGTTCAGCTCCACACCTGGCAAAACCCAGGAATGGGGAGCATCTGCCTACAACCACAGCAAGGGCCCCACGCTCGGAGCCATCTGACCTCTGCACCCTGAGGCCAGCTCTTGGACCAACTTAGCTCACTCAGCATCACACCAGTCTTTCTGCAAATCAGCCTCTCACCTTGTAACCCAATTCCAGTGTCATGAGTTTTTGCCTTTTTCCTGACACCGAGTCGCTCTGTTGTGGCCCGGTTCCAGTGCCAGAAGCCTGCCGGGTGCTCTGGGTCTGACTACCATACCCCTGTCCCCGTCACCATACCCCGCAGGCATAGGCACATACCTTGCCAGCTGCCTTTGGAGGAGGAGACACTGACTCCTGGGTCGCCATGGCCTGGCTCAGCGATCTCTCTGCTTGTACTTACCCTCCCGATGCCACTTCCCAGCTGCTTGACTGGGAGCAAGCCACACAGGCTCTGTGAGCCCCAGTTTCCACATCAGAAAAATAAGGATAATCTTACTTATCAGACCAGTGCATGTAACCATGGTGCCAGGCACATAGCAGCTGCTCAGTAGAGCGCTCGCTCGTCTTCCTTCCAACCAGGTAAACACTGTGGCACACGCACTCAAACAGTTGTCTCCTTTATGAAGGAGTGTACATTGTTACACACTGATTTACGAACGGCTCTGCAACTGAGGTTACAAAAGCCAGGTGTCACAGGGCAAAGCCTGTGTGGTCCGGGAGAACAGAGACAAATGTCTGTTGTTCCTGAAGTCATCAGTAAGCATCAGTGGGGGGACCTCAATCATACCAGCTAATCTCTGGGCCCTCACTGTCTTCCTCTGTAGACAACAGGTTCAGTTAGATCATGTTTCAAGCCCTTCCTAGCTCTAAATTTTTTATTCTTTATGAAAGGTAAACAGAATCTTACACAGTCACAAATATTACCTTCTAGTAGGCCCTCACTGAGTGATGTGTTGAATGACCAGGGTTTAAGGGCTCCTGTCCTGCATGCTAGCAAGTGGTGTGGGTACCCAGTGTTGGGGGAAAGAGATGAGTCCAAGGAGTCCTGATGCAGGGCATCTCAAAGCGTGGTTTCTAGACCAGCGTTATCCACGTCCCCTGGGAACTTACTGTAAATGCCAACTCTTAGGCCCTGCCCCAGGTCGCCCGAGGCAGACACTAGGCTGGGCTCAGCCACCTGCACTTTCACAAGCACTGTAGGTGATTTTGAGGCTCCACAGACTGAGACCCACTGTTCTAATGAATGAAAGCATTGACGCACGCACACCCCCTTCCCTCTGAACTGAGAAGAGATATCTATTAGAATAAGGACATATATTCTACTTTCTGATTTGTCCCTACTGATTTCTAGATTTTTAAAAAAATAATTTTAAAAAAGCCCCTCAGGATTGCCTATTGATCAACTTCATTTCCAGTAGATTATTCTATTTTGAAGGAGATATGTATGCCCAGCAGAAAATTAAGGAAATTGCTAAGGACAAATAAGCTCTGATTGCTAAGGGAAAAGAAGGCCACTTATCTCCTATTATCTCTTTTGTGAGCAGTCACTCCCTCTGCACGCAGCTCACTGCAAACGTCTTCCATTTCAGTATGGCAAGGATGCCTCCAAACAGTGGTTTAATTCATTGATTTTTCTTGCTATTTTCATTATCTACTTAAGCACAAAATGCATTTATTGTGGCTTCAAAGACTGCATTCAGTTGATCAAATTGCCGTATTTGGAGAAGGGTATCAGACACCACTAAACAGCCTCTATATCAGTACAGAAGAGCGGATCCCAACATGTGGTGAGGTCTTAACCAAAGCTGAGGTCTTCAGGAGTCAGGGCTCCTACACAATTTAGCACCAGACGAACCTGGGAACAGGCCAGTAGTTACCATGCTGGTCATGGCATTTGTCTGTGTAAAGCTCTCCGTGGCTCCCCTTTATCTCCCAAAGATGCTCCGCAGTGATGTCTGTGAGCCTTATCACCTGCCTCACGCCCAGAGGTCCACTTTCCAAGCCTTCACGTGGGAGTCCCATTGTCTACGCAGTCTATCGATCCCCACCCTTCTCCCTACATGCCGCTCCTAAATCCCACACTCCAGTTGGACCTGTAACACATTATCACACCATTCAGTCAGTATTTCTCTTTAAATCCCAAGAGCAGTATAATAGGTCCTTGTATCTGTTGAGTGAAGTAATTTTATTTTCTGAACACACCTTCCTTTTTTCTGTAGATATTTTACCTCCAATGTAATGGTCTTATTCGGTAAAGAAAAGACATAGAAAAAAAGCGAATTTCCTCGTGATATTACTCTCCAAGGAAAAAGTCATAGTCAAAACCAAAATATTCCTCCTGTTCTTTTTCAGCTACCTACAGAAATAGTAATTTTTAGAGGAAGCCTGTCAAAAATCTTGTGAACAGCGGTTAAATTAGTTTTTTTCTTTTATTTTTGACAAATGGGTTGTAATTAGAGTTCATAACGCTTTTGTTGTTTTTTTAAAAAAAACTTTTAGAAGTCTACCCGAGATGAATACTTCCCAGAGAACAACACGAACTCAGGAAAAAAGAAAGAAACCCACCAATTTCCACGTATATAACAGTGATGGAGGATCATTGAGAAAGGCACAGAGCCGGCAATCAGGAGCCCCTGTGAGTCAGGCCACTGAGTTTCCACTCCTCCTCCAGGGGGCAGGTGTGGCCTTGGCTAAGTCCCCTGGCCTTTGAGGTGTCAGCTTTCCAGACAGCTTCACTCTCTCAATGTAAATGCCAACAAGATACTAGAGGAAACCATGATGATGGGAGGAGGGGAGAGGAAATAGAGATTTTTGAAGAGTATTTCCAGAGCGTGGAAGGTGGTTTGCAGAAAAAAGCAGCATCTTTAGACACCCGAGGAAGAAGCAACTTCAGATGATATAAATGACACAATCTAGGTCAGCTTGAGAACCAACTTCTCTGAGCCTAAGAGCAAAGACAGGCAGGAGGGTGAAGATCCTGGAGATGATGGAGATTCCATCAGGACCAGGTCATTTGTTACCGCCAAGGAAAAGTTCCCATAGAAACAAGGCGCTCTGAGCTAGATTCAAAGCCTCAGCATTAGGGAAGTCGAGGCAGCAGGTGTACCCTGCAACAGGCTTCAAGAACAAGAAAGGGGGAACTCAGGAGCAGCTAGAAAGGGTATTGAGTTCAGGCCAAGCCTCTTGCAGTTGAATCCTGCTTGGCTGAAACACAGCTGAGGCACTGTGGGCATGTACCTCCCAGCAAAGCAGAACTCATTCCTTCCGGCCGTTTAGACTCTTCATTCTACCCGCTCCCACCTCTGCTGGCTGCACACACTGGACGTTCAGCCCGGCCGCAGTGGAACAAGAGTGAATAGAAATAGTGAGACTCTGAGATCTGCTGTTCAGAGATGCTGGGGAGGAAACCAAAAATCCATTTTTATCTTAAAAGAGACTTGTGGGTGTAGCGGTCTTCTGAAGAAGAAAGCAATTACTTTAATGATTTGTATTTTTATTATAGGATAAGTAGATCCTATTTAAGGAAATGTGAGCAGTTTTGAGTATTTAAAGGAAGAAAGAAAAGCAAAACCCACCATCCCATGAGTCAAATACAATAACAGGTATATTTTAGTGTGTTTCTTTTGGGACACACAGACACTTAAAAATATTGCTGAAATCATTGTTTAACATTATGCATAGTCATTTCTGGTGTTTTGCACACCATTTATATAGTTAAACCACTTCTCACTGAATGAATTTACCATACTTTATGTTGCCATACCTCTATAATTGAATGATAATGGGAGATATGTGGAGAAGATAAAATATTTAAAGACATGCCTTTGAAAGAATTTCAAACTAGTTAAGGATACCTGGAGATGGGGATTGGGGAAGAAAGAACAGAAGGAATTAGAAACACATGATAAAAAAAAAAAAGAAACACATGATACATGACAAGTGTCTCTTATTATTATTAGACATGTGGTCTGTTATTACTATTGTTATTATTATTGCCTTTGGAAATTATGGGCAATTTACAATTCCTGTCAACTTACATGATTATTTCCGGAGAGTAGATGGAAAGAGCTAAAATGACTATGTTAAAATAGAACATACAGATATTATTAATGTTTCTTTTTAATGTTTCTTTAATGTTTTCCAAAAGCCTTAAACGAATGTATGGCCTAAACAATGTATGTGATTGTGTGTATTTTATCCTAATCAAGCTACCATGGTTGTTAGTCATTTAAAAACTTTGCTAATTGATTGGTAACAATTGATATCACTTGTTCTTTTTCTACAGTATTGTAGTTGGGTTTAACATTATTTTAATGTTTACTAGCTAACTTTAGTTCTTTCCTTGTTAATTATTGGTTCAAAACCATTGACAATTTGGTTGTTAAAGTGTTCATTTAAAAAAAATCCATATGTGGGAGCTCTTTACATAACTCATGTATCATATGTTCCTTTTAAAATCGTATTTGCTGCAAATATTCTCGCCAGTGCCTTTATCTGGGTAGTTGATACGTAGAAGTTTTACATTTTTATGTAGTCATCACTACTTTATACTTTAGAGGGCAACAATTTGCCCATTTCATTCAGTCACTTGTCTCGAGATGTTTACCCAAACAGTTTACACTTTGCTCCCTTACATGTCGAACTTTGGGAAGGAATTAATCATTTGCTATGGCCCGTGAGGGTCGCGAGCGGACATTGGCTGTTTAGCTGATTGAGCTAAATAGGATCCAGAATTTATAACTTCTTCCTAAAGGCAAATTTTCTGTATGGGTTTCTAATGCTAAAAATAGGACAAATACAACCTTGCATATAAAAATAACCTAGGCCATTTTTTCCTCTTTTAAAAAATAGTTTGAAAACATTGGTCACTGGTAGCTTGTGCTAGTTTGGTTCGCACTTACGGATGCATAGCATCACATGAAGGAGTTCTGCAAAGTTTTAGATATTTCACTTTCTGGGTTATTTACGTTATTGGGATTCTGATTGCATTAAATATTCGTTCTTTCACCCCGGAGAAGCATACATCTGCTCTGCTGACATCTGTTCTCCTTTGTGGGTTCTGAGGAAACATTTATTTCTTTTTTGCTTTTCTTCCTGTTTTAGCAATGTCTGTTTCTCATCTTAATAAATCACCTTTACTTGTCAATAACTTAATAGAAGGAGAATGCATAGCTAAAGAGGGAATGTGTAGCACAGAATACAGAATTTCGGACAACATATTTGGTTCGTTGGGTGGTATCTGCCAGGCAGTACAAAACCAGGTTCATGGTGTACTGCCTTCCTTTTTAAAAGGAGGCTATAAATTACAATATCGAGGTCATTCACTTCACACCATGTTTAGCACAGGGATATAGGAATGGTGAACGAGTTAGGGAAGGCCCTACTTTTGGGGTATAGTTCCAAATACACTGCTGCATTTTTGAGTCCCCTGTATGTTTCTCCCAGAAGGTTACTTTTGCTTCCAGGGTCTGGATCCTGCTCCCTTTTGGAAGCAGAAAGACCGCCACTCTGTTAGGAGAGGAAATGAGCGACAGGCTCCATACCACGTTCTCAAGGTACAACTGACTTATTTTCTCTACAGGCTCCTGGACTCCTGAGATGCTGCTCACATATCCAGATTAATTCTGTGACCCACTCAGGGCTGATTCAACTGATGAAGTGAAAGGATCTTACTGAAAACAAAAAGTCATGACATCAACTGCTTATGATTGCTTTAAGAACTTGGTTGGGAGGAGATATCCAATCGACAATACATATAATGAACTTATAGTCAGAACAGATAAAGAACTCCTGCAAATCAATAATGAAAAGAACAGCCCATTTAAAAAAATGGGCAGGAGAATTGAATACGAACTTCACAAAGGGCACTATCCCAATGGGCAACGCACATTAAAAAATAAAGCGTGCTCAACATCATGGTTCACCAAAGAAATACAAATTACAACCACAAAGAAAATCTACCAGACAATCACCAGAATGATTAAAATGAAAAAACCTGACTATACCAAGTATCAAGTATTGGCATGGAAGTAGAACAGCGCATCTATTTCCTGTGGGGGGAGGGGTAAACCAGTTATAACCACTTTAGAGAACTGTTTGGCAGTATTTATGAAAGCTGATCATAACAACAAGTGTACGGTCCAATAATTCCACCCTGAGATACATGTCCTAGCGAAATGAGTGCATATTTCTACCAAAAGACTGGAAACAAACCAGATGTTTGTCAACAAGAAAATGAGGAAATAAACAGTGGTATATTTATGCAAAGGAATACCGTAGAGTTGGATTCAGCAAATAGGGCCCACAGGCCAAATCCTGGCAGATACGCTTCATTGGAACACACTCACACTCTTCATTCACCTAGTGTCTGTGGCTACTTCTGTGCTGCAAAGGCGGAGTTGAATAGTTGAGACGGAGACCATAATGTCCACAAAACTTTTTTTCCCTAAACTATCTGATCCTTTACAGAAAAAGTTCGCCAACCCCTGTTATGAAGCAGTAACTAAGACTAGATTACTGGTACAGACAGGAACATGAGATGAATCTCACAGATATGTTACATGAGAGAAGCCAGATGCAAAAGAGTACATACTATAGAATTCCATTTATATAAAGTTCTGAACGGGAAAAACTAACTGACAGCATTAGAAATCTGAGTAATAATTATATGGGGGGATACACACTGAGAAGATACAGGGGAACCTTCAGGGCTCCTGGAAATGTTCTGTATCTCGATTTTAGTGGTACCTATAGGAATATGTTCATCCATAAAAGTTAATTGAGCTGTACACACAAGATTAGTGCACTTTACCTTTTTATAGGTCAATTAAAAGAAAAAGAATGGAATCATGAATTTGCTGCCTTTTAAACAGGCAGCTTGGCTAAAACTCTCCATATGTGTTTAGGAGGTAACAACATGTTCTTTTCTGTGACTGTGGGAGGAGCTGAAGCCTCAGTTTTTTTGTGGTTGTTGTCACTGTTGTTTGGTTTTGTTGTTATTGAGGTATAACTAACGTATACCATTATATGCTCCAAGTGGACAAGATAATGATTCAATATTCGTATATATTGCAAAATGATCACAGTAAATCTTGCTAACATTCGCCACCATACATAGTTACAATTTCTTTTCCTTGGGCAACTTTGAAATATGTTGCACAGTATTATTAACTATTGTCACCACACTGTACATGAAATCCCAGTCTTCATAACTGAAAGTGAGGCTGGCCAAATTTATTTTACATTAAATTTGTAAGGATATTATAATACATGATGAGATGGCAAGAACTTTTACTAAAAAGTATGCCATCTACGAACGTCTATGAAAGAATGTCTTTATTTTTTCTTAAATGCTTTTCTTTCCTCTTCACTGATCTTCTGTTTTGTCACACTCTTTGTTTTATGCATTTCTTACTTCCAACAACGCTTTACCGATTTTCTACTTCCTTATTCACCTACATCTGTCTCTTTTTTCCTAGTATATTTATAGTAAATTGCTTGCATAACCCTTGGGCCTACATTAATTTATCTTTGAATGTTTTTCATTTCCCCGTTGTGTCCTTTAACTCCATTGATTTACCCTATTTGATATTTCTTCATTATTCTAAAATTCACTTGGCCGCTGTTCAACACTCTTGTTTTTTCCCCTTTTGGTCGTCCCTGTGTCCTAATTACCAACCTAACTAGGTTATGAGAACTGCACAGAGGGTCCCTAACCCATACATTAGAATCACAGCGTATGGATCACTCAAGCTTAGCCAAAGATTGATTTCTTTCTAGCTCCCTCTTTTACATAGTGCATAATTTAGTAATCTTGTGCCCTGCCTGAAAACCTGCAGTAGTACATGATTTATTCATTTCATGTCATTTCTTTCCAGAGCACTAAAATCATGTGTAAATAGTAGCCTTTCTCTTAGCATAAATGAAAAACAATAAGATGATCCCGAGGAGTAGGCTACTGTGGTAGTTGGTAATCAACATGATAATGAAAGATGAGGGCTTCTTCCTTTAAAGTATTCCCGAGCACTTTGCAATTATATTCCCAGTGATCCTCATAACCTTGCTGCAGTAATTGGAAAATTACTAAACGTCTGTTACAGACAGAAGAAGGGGACAACAGAAAGTACATGAGTATCCCATGGTTCCCTCAGCTTGCCACCAACTTTGCACATAAGGAGCAGGGTATTTGACGAGCAGGATCAATTTTGTGCTGTCTTATCTTGGTTCAGATAGAAAAGGAGTGATCAAAGCTACCAATGTTCTCAAAGCTTGAGATGGGCTCCATCTCGAGGTGTGCTACCTTGGGCACTCACCGAAACCTCAGTATTTATATTGCTAGGACTGGAGAATCACTGCCTCTTCTTTACCCCACCATGCCATGAGATGAAGCAGCTCAGAACACAGCCCTATGGCGATATCTCACAGAATCAAGTGTTTTAGGGCTTGAAGGAGTCTTTGAAGTCATTAACCAGCCCACTGATACTTGAATCATCTTTACAACACTCCCACTTACTCCTGAGACCATCCAACCCCACAGTTACACACTCTAACCACAAAAACTTCCTCTTCTTGGTCCCAATTGCACCAAAGAGCTACAGTGAACATAGAACTCTTTAAACATTTGAACACAGCTTGTGTCTACCCTTTAGTCTTCTCTTTTCTGGGTCAGCTATCACAATTTCCTATATCATTCTTTATATAGTGTGGCTTCAGGACCCCACCCACACTTGGTCATTCTCTTTTCCCTGAGTTTCTCCCGTCTCTCACCCCTTAAAAATGCGGGGGTACAAAACTGAACAGTCTTCCCACTGTGGGTTGACCAGCACAAAATGGAGTCGAAGTGTCCATTCTCTCATTTGAAATAACTGATGTGGTTTCAGAATTTGTTTTTCTGGTTGACATGTCTCATTGTTGGCCAATCATGGCTTTTTCTCTTATTAAGGTCAATTCCTTCTAAACCACTGCTCAGCACTCACGAGTGCTCCTTAGAAATACAACCAAATTGACAGTCCCTACCAGGTCACTGTCCAGGAAAAGTCACTGGTGGTGGCTATCTGCACTTGACTCAACTCAATCCTTTTGTGCCTGGATATGTCATCTCTTGTGGTTTCAGTAAGATACACACACACACACACACACACACACACGCACACCACGTGCACACACACACACTGTTTTGAGGCTTGGAAATGCAGGTAATTTGGTCATTAATATAAGAGCGTGTGTCAGCACATTTGTTCAGCCCCTAAAACTAAGATAGTTTTTTCTTAGAGCAGGTGTTGTCAAATTTTTACTGTAAAGAGCCAGACAGTAATATTTTCAGTTTTGTGGGCCACATGATCTCAGCTGCAACTATTCAGCTCTGCTGCTAAAACACAGAAGCAGCCATAGATAATATGTAAATGAATAAGCATGGCTATGTTTCAATAAAACTTTATTTACCAAAACAAGCAGTGGGCAGAACATGGTCAGTGTGTCACAATTTGCTGCCCCATGCCTTCGAGTACCTGAAAGCATTCTGCAATGATTATTTTCCCATTATCCTTGCATATTGCATGAAAGTGGTATATTGTAAGGGCCTTTTATAGATAGAGGAATTGAGTAACATAGAGAATGCGATCATCACTGAGACGAGTTATTATGTACTATTGTGGCAATGTCTTGATTCATCTCTCCACTCAGCTAAAGGACTACGAGATGCTCATCTTTATTTGGAAAAAAGATTTCAGGGGTGCCTGGGTGGCTCGGTTGGTTAAGGATCTGCCTTCGGCTCAGGTCATGATCCCAGGGTCCTGGGACTGAGCTCCGCATGGGGCTCCCTGCTCAGTGGGGAGTCTGCCTCCCCCTCTCCATCTGCCTCTCCCTCTCCATCTGCTTCTCCCCCTGCTCATGCTTTCTCTCACTGTCTCTCAAATAAATAAATAAAATCTTTAAAAAAAAGATTTCAGAAATAGCTCACTTCTTTCATTTGTCTTCTGGTGGCTATCTTCATCATATAGACATGATTATAATGATCCCATAAAACTATAATCTAACAAAAACCTTTATTATAATTTTCCTTTGTGCTTTAGGGCAAGCTGCTGCTGCTACGCTGGGGTGTGTGCGCTTTTGGAGGGTGTATCAGCAAAGGCTCACTGTCTTTCCAAACTATTCACCTAAATGACCAGCCTCCCTAAAAAGGAAGACAAAACAAGAATGCCCATCAACTCCACGTTTTTGTCACTTAACAAAATCACTTGTGGGCTTTGCTCCCATGTCGCGTTCATTTTCTGTATGACGCTTCCACTGTAGTACTCCATGGTTTCATGGTTTTTGCTGTTTGGGGTCATGTAGGAGACTCTTTCCTCCCAAATCTTTGCCGTTTTAGGATTGTGGAGAGGACCACTGAAGCACATGGATGTGATTTTCATGCTAATCTGTAGTTCCACAAATATGTTCTGAGCACCTGCTCTGTGCTACATGTCATGAAAGATGTTAGGAAATCAGAAATGATAAACTAGGGCCTCAAGGAGCTCAGGCTGGTAATGACTAAAATGCACAGAAAGACAAATCTCTTGGTTTTACCCCCTAGCAAAATCACTTTTTTCAACTCAGGCATCCCCTATCATGAATATACTTTGGAATTTTCCATTCTCCCCAGAGTTACCTTCCTTAGCATTTTAATCTAGGAAGCATTTGTTCTTTTGAATGTCATGCAGTGTGACAAATTTGTTCTTTTACTTTTACCGAAGCACTTAATAAGCTGCTTCTCTCATGCACCCTTACTCTCCCCAGGTATTCGCACAGTGAAAGTATAACAGCTTTCCTTATTCCCAAAGAGTCTCCTGATGTTTCATTCGAGAATATTCACAAGACAAAATGACAAAAGCATAAAATAAAAAGAAGGCTTGAAATCTATGTTAACCCAGCTCTGTCTTCAGTGGGCTTGTGTATGTGGGTGAACTTGCTAGAGAGCTGAGAAAATCAGTCTTATTGATTTATCTGGATGGTGCGTAGCAGAATCAGTACTCGGGTCCGGAGGGTGGTGAATTCTTTCTCCAGGACCAGGGAGGTTGACAAGTTGCCTCCTCCAACCCATCACGCTCAGGTGGAAAGAACCAGAGACAACGAAATAAATTTCAGCTAAATTAAAACAGCACACCCATTTTCACAAGGGAATACACAAAGAGTCAATTTCTTATGAAACAGCATCTCTTAATATTAAGAACACTTTGTACCGATTTCTTCCACCTCTGGCAGTAGAATGGGTAGAGAAAAATGACCCAATTCCAGAGAAAGTCTGTAAGTCCCACTCTGTCTACCTCTCTACTTTCAGAATCTTTGCTAAATGGCCCAAATTAAACGTGATGGTCCAAATGTCCTCACTGGACACTTGTTACCATCTTTCCATGCAAATTGAATGCCCTAAAAACTCTCATGGCCCCACTTCCATCCTTTCACATTGGCAAACAGTTTGGTAGGTCTTAAACTGGCATTTTCGGCCAGGTTCAAATCCATACATCCGGCTGAAAACATGAAAATCCAGGCAGAGTCTCAAGATTGCAAAGAGTTAATACTTATGGGGAAAAGGCAGCACCCAAAAGGAATTAACTACATTCCCTTTTCAATTTCTCTGTCTTCTGGCTAACTTTCCAAACAGATTTAATCACTCTTTCCGTATCAGTCACAATCAGAATCTCTCCCCGATGGCTGGCGCAGGGCTGCCACTGGGCTCAGAGACTGCTGGGCAGCCAGCAGGCACCTCAAAAAGCCATCACTCAGTCCCAGCAGCTCAGCCCCCCTGGCACTCTTCAGAGGCTGAGTTACTGGCATGAATAAATTCGAGAGCCCCAGTTAAGGTGGGGTCGTTTCAATGAAATTAACGGTGAAAGGCAGCAAGTAAGAGGGTTTGATTTCTGCCCAAGGAACATAGGTGGCTTTTGGTCTCTATTCTTCCCCAAATCGGAGAGGGAGGCCATGGTTTGTATGTTGCTGCCTTCTGGTTCCGAACCAGAACCACCTGTCTGTGTCTTCTTTCAGAGCGCTCGTTATTTTCTGTTCTTTTGGGGGCAGCGAGCAGGGTTTTCAGAAATTAGCATTTCTTTCTCTTGCCTCCAACAGCCGCAGTGCCAAAGGAAGGCTCTTTTAATCAACTCTGGGCCACAAAATAACTTGAAGCCGCGACTCGGAAAGTTCATCCCCAGAGGGTCTGTCTGCCCAACTTGGAGCGTTCACTTCTCATTCAATTCCCTTCACTCTGGAGCAACAGTGCAATTTTTCATTTTCTCTGGCACTGAGAACGCAGCAAGACGCTCAAGCAGGAGACTCGGGCAACATCAAAGTGGGCTCCGCACACAAGGCTCGTCCAGTGGGATCCGTGTGCCGCGCTCGCTGCCGGGTCTCCAGAGAGCGCGAATGTGAACCAGCGCCGAGGCCTTGCAGCGCCACCAAACTTCTCTGCCATAGCTTGTTTCCTGCGGGCATGGCCGAGCTGGCTTGCTCTCGTGCAGACTCGCTCTCGTTTCCTTTGTAATTGGCTGTGGAAGAATCTGTCATGTCTCCCCCTCTTTGCATCTGTTTTTATCAGTTTCACTTATTTCCTCGCTTTTGTACTTACTCATCAGATTCGCAATCACTGTCTTTTTGCTATTCAAGAGGCAAATTCCTCCAGGTCTGGTACTCCAAGACTTTGGGACCGTCCTTCTCCATCGCTGGCAGTTTCCAGGTCTTCTAAATGCCACGTCTACCATTTCATTGATTAGCATAATTTCACCATGATAAGATTTGGGAGGTGTAAAGTATTTAAGAGGATTTCTAGCTCTTTGCCTGCCACTTTCCTGCCCAGATCCACCTGTGATCTCATCTCGCATTCATTTTCCAGGGCTGAGGTACTTCGTTCTTGGGAATTTTAATGCGTAACAAATGAGATCTGGAAAATTACTGCAACAGCATCAAGAGAGGTGGTCATGTATTGTCAGCTGTTGCTTTTCTTTTAAAAGTCAGATTGTGAAAGTCGCTTCCTATCCTGTAGTAAATACGTTTGTCAGAAGTTAAACTCGATTAAATCTTCATAAAAGGCAAAGCCATAACTTAATTGTGGAAGATTTAATTAAAGCATAACTTCCTGAGTAGAGTACAAACCCCTAAGGGGCGGCACTGGTGTCTATATATATTGTATTGCATTGTAATAAAATACAATAATTATATTATATTATTATATTATATTATTTCTATATCCTAGAGGCTAGCACAGGTTGGGGACATTACAGGCATGCAATAACTTTTTAAAAAATGCTATTTGTTCATTTATCTATATTTATTTGATAGTAACCCCCAAGCCACTGTGAGGTATGATTTAATGATGTAAGAATTTTTTTTTTTTTCTTTTAGGAGACCGTGCTGCCTTTGTCCATTAGGTTCTCCTTCCTTAGGGGTTCAGGGAGCTTATTCTCTCCATATATTTCTCACTGGGCGAGCTGGTGGAAAGTGGCTCCCACCTGTTGAAGCCTCTTAGGAAGCTGGTCTCATGGATGGAAATGACTCTGACTCAGTTTCCAACCCGTGCCCATGAGGGTGGCACTTTCTGTTTCTAACTCTGCATTCCTTTATCATTAAGGACGAACACTCCAGAGATGGACTAACACTCCAGTCTTCAGCAGGGCTGACTGACTCACAGCACCAGGTCCCATAGGGCTGATAGGGACCCAGAGAAGTTTTAAAACTTTAATTTCTTTTAAAATCAGGAGGAGAGGGGTGCCTGGGTGGCACAGTGGTTGGGCGTCTGCCTTCGGCTCAGGGCGTGATCCCGGCATTCTGGGATCGAGCCCCACATCAGGCTCTTCTGCTGTGAGCCTGCTTCTTCCTCTCCCACTCCCCCTGCTTGTGTTCCCTCTCTCGCTGGCTGTCTCTATCTCTGTCGAATAAATAAATAAAATCTTTAAAAAAAACAGGAGGAGAAAATGAATGTCATAATAATGAATAGATAATAATGAATTCCACTTGGATTATATTCACCCTAACTCCAGTACAGTTGTAAAATATTATATATGTTATTTATATCACATTATAATATATAATATATATTATAATCATATATATATATTTAAAGATTTTATTTATTTGTCAGAGAGAAAGAGAGCACAAGCAGGGGGAGCGGCAGGCAGAGGCAGAGGGAGAAGCAGGCTTCCTGCTGAGCAAGGAGCCTGATGCAGGACTCGATCCCATGACCCTGGGATCATGACCTGAGCTGAAGGCAGATGGTTAACTGACTGAGCCACCCAGGTGCCCCCCCCCATCTTTAAAGTAGGAAGGAAGCCACAAGGCAAAAGCAAAAGTGCGCAGGGACCATGAAAGTCATAATGTTGCTCTGGTCCAAAAAGATTTGCTTATCAATTAGGCCCAGAACATGCTGGGAACTTATCACTACTTGGCAGTAATAAAAAAGCTATTTGGGGAATGTAATTTTGTTTCAGCTCTGGGCTCCTCTCCCCTGACATTGCCGCTCCACCCCCACCCCAGACAGTTTCTCTCAGGCGATCTTCCCCCTGCTTTAACGCCAGCAGATCTGCACGGGAGCGTGTGGGTGCACAGGTGGAGAAATGGAACCTCTCAGAGAGTGGACAGCAATGTGTCTCCACCCAGTTTTTGGAATAGAGAGGAGTGCAATTAGTATTTATGGAATGGAAGAGTGACATCGTCATGTCCTGGAAAGGGGCTGTGTTTGGAGCCAGAGAGACTGGGGGCGGAATTTTGACCCTGCCATTTTCTGAGAGTTGTCTTGATTAAATCACTGCTCTGATGAACCTACGGAAATTAGTGGTCATAATGCCCACCTTGCACGTTGCTGTAAGGTCTGAAGATAACTTACGTACAAACACTTAGCATAACCAAATACAGTAGTCCCTATGATCTATGGTTTCATTTTATGTGGTTTCAGTTACCCGCGGTCAACCGTGGTCCAGAAGCAGATAATCCTTTTGATGTATGGTGAAAAGGTCAGTAGGAGCCTAATGCCATGTCACAATGCTACATCATTCACCTCACTTCATCTTAAATGTAGGCATTTTTTCCTCACAGCATCACAAGGAGAAGAGTAGAGTAAAATAAGATATTTTGGGGGCGAGACAGAGAGAGAGACCACATTCACCTAACTTTTATTACAATATATTGTACTCATTGCTTTACTTTACTTTTAGTTATTGTTGTTAATCTCTTATCGTGTTTAATTGATGCACGAAGCTGCCTCACAGGTACGTCTGTCAGGGAGAAAACACAGTATTTTTGGGTTTGGTACGACCTGCAGTTTCAGGCATCCACTGGGGGTCTTGAAACGTGTCTCCACAAATAATGGGCTACTCGTGAATAAGCACTTAATTTTTTAAAGCTATTATAGTGTGAGAAGTAGAGTGTGGTGGAATAGAGACGAATAGATGTTAAAATGAGAGCTGTTCACCAAGTGCTGGCGTCATCACTAAGTGAAGCACTGCTTTCCTCAACTTCTTGAACGGTTCTCTACAGTAGACAGAAGGGAGGAGACAGAACACCTCTGAAGTTCAGAGCCCTTCACACCTAACGATGCCCCACTGACCCCACTCTCCTCTCTTTCTCACACCTGTCGTTTTGCTCTAACCTTTCCACACGTTATCCAGGTCCTCTCATACCTCTGTGCTTTTGCGTACGCTATTCCCCCTGCCTGGATCACCGCCTGCCCCCCAACATTTGTCTGCCTAGAAGTCCTACCCTTCTTCTGTATACCTTTTTATTCCCAGTGCTTCCTTATTCCACGTCACTTTTCATTCTTTTCACTATGTTAGAGCTTAAAAGATGAAGACATTATTTCAAAGTGCTTATATGTAGTTCCTATGCATTTAAATGTAGAATTTATAATTTCTCACCATGTAATCACCATGTAAACTTATTGAGGTAGAGTGGAAAAATGAGATTTCGAGCAGTCTTCCTGCCCATCTTAAGTGAATCCTTTGGCTAAAGTAAAATCAGAAATTTTATTGTGTGTGTGAGGGACCCTAACCTGTAATAACATTTCCCTCTCTCTCCCTCCCCGAACACTGTTACGTCCAGAAAAGCACAACTTTCTCCTAAAAGCAACCAGAGAAAATTTCCAAATATTCCCATTCTTTTTTTCCAAAAATTTTTGGGCCATCCATTGTCAGAAATTAAATGAACCAAATTTGGAAGGAATTCAAACTTCCATAACATTATTGACCATTTTAAATTTGGCTGATATATAAATGGGAAAAATGTAGAGTATAATTTTACAAAACTCTTGATAAAGAGATGAAATCTAGATTTTATTAAGAAGTAGATAGCAATTTCCAAGTTGATGATTTAATTTATTAATCCATTAAGTTCACGCTCATTTTATTCCATTTAGCACTTGAAACTGAGAGACCAACTTTACCAAAATAACTTTGATCATCGTAGATAATTCATAATTAAGTCTTAAAATTGGTTACAGAATATTAATGCATTTGGACTAAATACATATTTAATGAAAACTTAGAACTAAGTGTTTTCAGGCTTCAAATATTTATTATCTGTCTTTTAGATGTCAGCATTCTTTGACACAAGTGTACTATGGCTTAATGCTTCCATGGAGATTAAAATATGTATTGTATTTAAGTGAGTGATGATTTATGTCAGAATGTACTGTCATCTTCTCTAATAAAAAAGATTACAAAACAAATAGCTATAATGTATTAGGGGGGTTGCTGATTTGAAATCTCCATGTTCAATTTTTAGCCAGGGAAGCTATTTATAAGGCCTCTCCATATTAAACACTACCCAATCAGTTCTACTGACAGCGAGATGGCGTCTAAAAATAAAAAAGAATGAGAAACAGGCCTATTACTGAGAGTGAAAGGCAGGCTCAGATTGCAGCATAAACAGGTTTGCAACTACAGTGCTGATTTCTTCTGAAGAAGAAGGTAAAGCCTGGGAGAAAGGGTAGGGCATATCAACAGGGTGCAATATGTTATAAAAGCTATTATGATGTCCTACAAAATGAACATTTTAAAAAATTCTGAATTCAGAGTCTATTTAAAATGCATTATCCAAAAGGCTATTTGCTATCTTTAGAAGTTTAATGCATTTTAAAGTAATACTCTTGCATTATGAAGTGTGAAATCACAAAGTTCGGCATGGGGAGACTATAACCAAAGGCTCCTCCACTATCCAGTGCCACGAATCAGGCAGGGATCCCATTACCAACAGGCAGGTGTCACATTTATATCAAATTTGCTTGAGTAGGTCATAGGGTGCGAAGTGGCAAAGAATCAATTAGTAGAAAAAATTTGACAGGCCTTACCTTTTAAAGCTTATACTTAGGGATATATGAAATATTTTCTTCTGGAAATCTCTTCAGTACATATGAATACATTGATATACATAAAATATCATTTTTTGTACATTTATTTTTGGGAGGTCAATTATAGCCTGTGGAAGAAAATTAAGACTAAAAGATGATTTGATCAAGCAAGTAGCTACTATCTTCCTATATAACAGGATCCTATTTCATATATAATCTCATATATAATTTTGCTCAAACGAACTACTGTTAACATGCAAATAGATGGGGGTTAGTTTTGTAAAGAACAGTGAAAAATGTTAGCTCAGTAGCACTTTGGCATACCTAGCTCAAACCAAAGAGATGCATGGATATAATTTTGAAGAACAGAATGACAGTGGTGTCACTTTAATTAAGCTCTAAGTCCTATTTTTATTAGAATAGATATTACTAAATCCCGCTGTGTAAAATTAAAAAAATCTAAGTTTCAATTATATACCTAGTAATCCCTGATTATTTTTTTAAATCAGTTTCATTACATTTATCTATATCTCTCATATTAAAGAATTCTGGTCTGTTCATAGACAATAGAGGAGAGATCATAGTTTTCCTGAGATCCCTTTAAGTTCTTTTACCCCTTCTATCATTTCTATCACTGTAGAAACCACCCAAATTATTATCCCAGGTGGAGAAGATCTCAGTAGAACTGTGGGATTCACTTTGCGCTAATAGCCATTTGTAACCCCTACATCAGGAAGTTTAAATGGATGGGAATTTCATGTGGGTACTTTATGGCTTATTACACTTTCCCACTGCGGAAAGCCTTAGACGCCATGCAGAGATGTATGGTCAGTATCCTGCTTACCCTAGAATTTTTTTTAATCATATAGAAATAACAGTAACAATACCTTTCAATTACAACTTGTGTGTGACAGTGGCAAATAACTCTTGAGGCCTGAGTTTTCTCATTTGGACATTGGGATAATGAGACCTACCTCACTGGATACAAAAAAGGAAAAACAAGGTGATGAATCTGAAAGTAATTTATAAACTATCAAGTAATATCCCAATCTTTAGTACCTTATTTGCTTTGCAAATAACAAAGGACTAATGACATGATCTCTCAATGGACCTTGGAAAAGTCCCCATGTAAGAGAAGAGCAGGAATTCATATGATTTTACAGATGAAAAAAATGAGTTTTCAGAGTTGTCAAGGTTTGTCCTAGGTCACACTGCTGGTACGTAATGGAGCTAAACCTCCAACCAGGTTTCAAACATCTTGAAACCATTTGCTCTTCATCCCCTTGCTCCTCTGCACTTTCTTTGGGATCTCACGGATAAGGGCTAATCCATTTTCTGCAAATTTAAGGACGGTGATCATCCCCCACTTGATCACACGTAGCGGATCACTTTCCACCATCCCCTATACACTGCACGCTTATTCTTGCTTTATTCTAGTCATCTACACTGGGCCTGAGCGCCTGAAATCCTGTCCCCAGCTTTTAAGAAAATTAAGGTTCTGCAATGCTTTCCAAGGCTCATCTCAAGCTGCACCATGGCCCAGATATTTTTTTCCAGTAAATTGTCCAACTCCCTCGCTTTGCTCTGACTACGCAGAGTTGTCAGGTTAGTACCACACAATCTAGTACTTGATGAGACTGTAGCTTTTTTCATCCTTCTGTGTATGTAATTCTTATCTCTTTGAACTAGGTTATCCAATCAGATGTAGGGAAGAAAGCTACTTAAATACATACCTTCCACTTTGAACACTGTGGATTAGATAGAATCTAAAGCATTATTAAAATAAATTTTCTTTTAGTTATGATGATGGTACTTTGGTTATATTAAAAAAAGAGTTTGTAAAAAAAAAGTTTGTATTTCTTAGAGAAACATATATGAATATTTAAGGATAACATGATATAATGTCCAAGATTAATTTGAAAAAAAAAATCCCTCAAGGAGTGGAGAAGGTGGAGGTGGATGGAAATAGGAGGCTAGGGATGAAATAAGATTGGCCAAATACAATTACTGAAATGGGAAAGTAAGAAAATGGGAGTTCATTATATACTGCTCTATTTTTGTGTATGATTGAAAAGTCTCATAATAGAAAGTTAACACAAGTAAGAGGATAACACAAAGGAAAGCTGATACCTCCCATAACCACTGGCACAATAAGGAGTATATAGAAGCTTTAGTGAAGTCATGACTCTATAGTGAAAAGAATATTTTAATAATTCTGATCACTTTGAATTAATTTCTTATTTAGAAGAGAAGAAAAGCTTTTGAAGAACTCTCACCTCAAGAAATAAGCTTTATGGTGAATTAATTCTTCCCCGAAGGAAGCAAACAAAGGTGAATGAGGCTCCTTCTTACACCACTCTGGTTTCTGTACCTTCACATGTAACCTTATCTATTGTCCATGTTTGTGCCATAAAATAAAGAGAATTAAATATGGGTGGTTTTACTACTGGATTTAACTTACTTTAAACTATCTGTAAAATGAACTATTTCCTGAGCAAATGAAGAATTACAACATAGGGTTCAGTGTCCAGCTAACTAACTAAAAAGGTAGAAGAAAAAAATAGAGAATAATGGATGCAATAAAATTTTAACCCAGGCTCCTAAATTCATTAATTTCTTCATATCCAAATAGATGATTTGAAAGAGAAACTAGAGATAATGGCCACCTTCTCTCTGCTCCCTCCTTTCCCTTACTAACCTTAAGGCCTTCTGGGCAGAGCTGCTTGCAGGGATTTACTCTCCATGATCCAGGGGTGGGCCCTGACTGCTATGAGCCAGCCAACATACCCCAGCCCCGGGCCAGAGAGCAAGTCACAGGGCTAGGCACAGACCCACTTTGAGTCAAAGAGATCTGAAGAAGGAACCCTGGTAAGGCAACTGATTGATTCTGTAGAAGAAATTTAACAAAACTCTCTCTCCTGCTGGACATGAACAAGGAAGAATTTAGCCTCAGCTAGAGCTGGCTGCCATTTTGCAACCACAGTGGAAGCCAGCTCTGGGGAGAAGCCACTTCACAGGAGGTAGAGCAGAGATGGAGTGACACTGGCTCCAGGTGACATTGCTGAACCATTGAATTAAACTTCCCTTGAAGCTTACTTTTCCCTTGACTTCTCAGTGTGAGACATTATGAATTTTCTTCATTATTAAATCTTGTCTGAGTTACGTTTCCCAATCTCAAGAGGGGAGGGCTCTGGCTGACACACTAGTCTTAAGCTCTGGCCCTTAAACAGTGCTGTTGCTCTCCATGAGGGGCCATAATCCATGTGTGTCTTCTTGTCTATCACAGTCCATTTCCAGATGGCTGACCTAATGATGATTCTGCTGGGCTCTGGGACACAGGTGCCCGGGAAGGTGGATGGCATTTACCGCAAACACCAAATCTTATTAAAAAAAGCATTCCAGTGAAACACATACCTTGCGACAGTATTTTAAAACTCTTAACTATAAACCTTGCAAGTGAAAAAAGTTAACTGTGTATATTAAAAGCCATCAGATATACCAATCTGCTTTATTAGTCATTGGAAACACAAAGATTAGAAATAAGGGTAGAGCTAAAAAGACCTTCTGAATGCTCTATTCTCCAGGGAAGAGCACACAGATGGCTCTGTTTGCATCTACTTTATTTATTAGATTTTTCTCTTTAGTCTTTGAATCATTATTTGAAAGAAGAAAAGTATAAGAACCCCATGTATGGGAGAGTAAGAGAGCTTACAAAATGTGCGGTAGAGATGGGAAGTTAGCATTAAATAAAACGATTCCCAAGACAACACCTTAAATAAACATCTTAACTGCTCAGTTGCACCTGTCGTAAGCTCAAAGGGCTTGAGGTGGGCAGTGACTTGGTGAAATCAATACTTTCTGACAGAGAATGAAATACAACTTATCACGGTACTGACCACCCTAAAATAGTTAGGACTTAAGTCTGAAAAGTAAAGAATGTCAATTGAGTATCATCTGGAGAGATGTCTGCTGTTATAAAGGTTTGTTAAAATGAAGCATTTCTAAACCAATGTTCCAATATGAAAGAAATTATACAATTTAGTTTTGCTTCTAGGTTGGTTACATACCTATGTATATACATACATATATGTGTGCATATATATATACACACACACACACACACACACACACACACACACACACACACACACTAAATGAAGAAAAGAGAGATCAGCTTAGTATTTAGAGAATCCAGACCAAAAGGCCTACAGTGGCTGTGAAGATTTTGCCTTAAAAGGGGACCTGCACATTTTAATTAGTGAATCAGTAAGTGTTTGCTGAAAGCCAACTGAGGTGTCTAACACTTTGCTAGGAATTGAACTTACCAGGGCTTGTTTCATGGGCATGCAAGTTGTCCAGTAGTTAGCAGTGCCTCATGATTGGTGTAAGGGC
This sequence comes from Ailuropoda melanoleuca, assembly GCF_002007445.2. Lineage (NCBI taxonomy): Eukaryota > Metazoa > Chordata > Mammalia > Carnivora > Ursidae > Ailuropoda > Ailuropoda melanoleuca. Next base: position 125,119,905 of record NC_048224.1, on the reverse strand, counting down.
TCTTTTGTCAGCATCTTATAATTCTTTTTTTTTTTTTTTAAAGATTTTCTTTATTTACTTGGGAGAGAGAGAGAGTATGAGCAGGGGGAGGGGCAGACAGAAAGAGAGAAGCAGACTCCCCACTGAGAAGGGAGCCTGATGCGGGGCTCAATCCCAGGACCCCGAGATCATGACTTGAGCCGAAGGCAGATGCTTAACTGACTGAGCAACCCAGCGCCCCAGCATCTTAATATTCTTAATAATTGTTGACCATGGGCTCTGCATTTTCATTTTGCACTGGTCTTCTGAAATTATGCAGCCAACCCTGGTGCTTTTATAGGCTTTACTTCCTGTCTATCTGTAACTTGTGGACTATTAGAGGAGATAAGACCATATGGCATATCCCTAAAAATTAATAAATGAACAAGATTATTATTTCAATCTATACTGCCCAGATAAACTGCCATAAAGCGCCAACTTGGGTAGGACAGTGGATTGGACGTAAGGCAGCATATACAATTATAGTGGAATGATGATACAACCAGCATACCAAGTCTTAGAGTTGGAGACGTTGGTATAAAGGGGCAGGATTTGCTAGAGGATACTTCTGGGAGGACCTAGAACACATTATTTCTCACTTTTTAAAATTAATACTAGTGACCATTTATTGAACATTGACCTTGTACTGACATATAAATATATGTTGGCTGAATCACTCTCACACAGTCCTTTTTAACAAGTGAGGAAAGGATGGCTTGGAAAGAATGAATAACGTGTCTACAGTCCCACAGCTAGTAAGAGTTGATGGGGAATTCTTGCTCAAATTCACCTAACTCCAAAACCCAGGCACTCATGTTTTGTTACTCTTTGTTAACTCTGCATAGGTACCTGGCTATCTGCATAGATGTTTCCCAATGTATACATTAGAGATGGGGGAAAAACATTAGCACATCTGCAGGAGCGAGCGAGGGTTGTAGCGCCCAGCTGGGGAACATCTGGATGGTACAGATTAGGGTGAACTAATATTAGGGAATAAGAATGAAGATAAGAATGAAGGTAATAGCTACCATACACCAAGACCTGTAATACTCCTTGCTTTATTCACGAGTAAACAGAGATAGCCAGGATGCTACTAGGAAATGGCTGCACAAGATCTGAACCTGGACCTGTCAAACTCCACGTGTGGTCTTCACCAACGTCTCACTTGTCATCCTTGGGTGTAGGTGCAAGGGGCCAGGTTTTTGAAGGATTCTAAGAGCCTTGCCTCGATTAGTCTAGGTGTGGAAGGCAGACTGTGGATTTGGGGATGCGGAATTGTGTTGACAGGAGAGATGCTGAGGGAATATGAATGTGGCCACAGCGCACGGGACAGTGGGGCAAGAAGAGGGGCAGGGAACCTGCAAAGGGGGCATCTATTAATTCAGGGGTAATGTGATGAGAAACTGGTGGTGTGAATAGAAAGAAAAGGGTGAGAGTGGGAACATTCCAGAGAAATGTGGACCTCCAGATGAGAGGATTTCCTAGGGAAATCTGACCACTCATGGAATCTGTCTTCACGTCCTCTCTCTTGTTTTGTCTTCCTATTCTCCACAAAATATCCTATTTATTTCCCCTTACCTTGCATCCTTTTCTGTCTTTCTCCTCTCTTCTTATTCTTTTTCCTTTGCCTTCTTCTGTCCCTACTCCCAGTTTGTTGAAAGTTAGGCTATATTTTGAATGTTTATCCTTGGGAATGTTTTTCTAAATTGCTTTTAAATTATTCAATTCATTTATGAACTGTTTTCTCTTTAAAGGAGTTAATGGCATGTGAGCTATCTTTTTCTTTTTGTGAATTAGTCTGTTTTTAAAAAAGTATCATCAAAATATATACAAGAAAGGGTAATTATTCAACTCAAACTACGATTGGGTCTAATTGACACTCCAGAAACATCCTTCCTAGTAACATCTGAAACAATTTATTAAGGTTTTTTTGTTTTTTTGGTTTTTTTTTTTTTTTCGGAACACTGATTCATAGCTAGTATCTCATTTGGAGAACAGAAAAGGTTCTTGAGAGTTTTGCTATTACAGACTGGGTATTCTATGGAGGTCTCCTACACCATTTCTCAAACACTACGAAGCAAAACTCTTCACCAAGCCCTAATGTTTGTGCAAAATCAGGTTTACTGCCCATTAGCAAACTGGCTGGCTGCCTTCAGGATTTTGGAAGAAAACAGCATTGCCAGGGCAGTGAGGAATGGGGTGCTGGACTTCTTATTTTATGGATCCCTATGATAATTCTTTTCTTCCCAGCCTTCCAGGATTGAACTGTCAGTCCTCCAGATTCCCCCTTTCCTGCCCTTTCACCTGCAATCAGTGCCCAACACTGAAACTCCTTTCATATCTCTTTTTCTATTCCAACTATCGCCATACTAGCCAGAACTCAACTGTGTCTCACCTGGTTGATAGGACACTTCTGCCTGCTGTCTTCCTGGTTCTGGTTTCCATTCCTCCATTTTAGTGTGCACATTGCTCTTGGGGTGATCTTCCCACGTCACAGCACTGGTCAGAAAAGTCACTTCCTCAAAGTCCTTCATGGACTCACTGCTGGGGCACTTAGCAAGGCCTCTAAGTCTCCATGATGGGACTTCAACTTGACCCCCAGCCTCAAGAGTTTTCTGGTTTCCTATCCACCTCCATGCTGTCAACTGCCCACCTTAGTGAGAACATACCCAGACCTTTACTTCTCCCATTCTTTGCACCTGGAGATTCCCCCTATAACTACTTCTGCCCTCCACTCTCCCTCCTTCCAAACCCATCTGAACTTGAGCCTCCTTCATGAAGCCACCTCCGGTCCAGCTCCCAGCTGAGGTATTCTCTTGCTTCTCCGGGTTCCCAGAGCCATTACTCATTTTACCTTCCTTTGAGCTTATCTCCCTCACTAGACAACAAACGCCCAAAAAGCTGGAATTCTATTACAGTTTTATAGGTAGCAACTTATTTAATCCTTTAAGTAATCCTCAGAAGAGGGGACAGATCCCCATTTTATAGATGAGGTTACGGCCAAGAAGGCGAAATAATCTTGCTTAAAGTCACCCACCTAGAGAGGAGCAGAACTGAGATTCAAACCCAGGAGTCTGGCCTCAGGATATTTTTTGGCTTCCTAAGCCACTACACACTTTGGTCTTTCTGACTACTACCTTATATCCATGCCTGCCCCATAGATGCCAGCACAGTTCCCTGCATTTAGTAGGCAATCAAGGTAGGCAGGCTTTTAGGGGTGAATTGAATAAAACTGATTTAACCAAGGCCTGGAGAAGATCTCACTAGTCTGAGGATATGAAATGTTAACCATAGTCTCTTGCCCCAGCGCTTTCCTAATTACTTAGACCCATGGCTATCAATCAGTGATAGGCACCAGAAAAATATGCAGTAGCTAATATGAGAACCATGTATATTTTATGTCCATTTGAAAAGCAACACTCTATCACCCCTCTGGGAGCTTCTGGGCATGGGTCTGAATACAAATAGGCATACACACTGCTTTAGTCAAATTGCTTGGCATTGACACTGAGTCCCGCACCAATCTGTCCTGGAGCAAAGATGATTTGAGTAGTCTGACAAAGTGGAAGCTTTTGTATCACCTGAGAAGTTGCCAGAACTTTTGTCACCAAGGTGTAACCATCAGCACTAGCACATTCTTGGGCCGGGTGTGGCTGGGTAGATATCCCAAGACTGCGATTACTACTGGGACTCTACAGGGGTAGCCACTGGACCATATCACAGCATCTGCGCTACCTGCGTCCACCTCTCTGTGCACATCTAGATCTCTATCTTGTTCTCTGACATGCATGATCTTCCTGAAGTATCCGTCAACAAGTATCCTCGCCTCATGACTATTGCTCCCCTGATCTCTTCTCTGGCTTCTCAGCAGTCCACAGCAATGTTAGAACTTGTCTTACTTAGGGCTACCCTGTTTGACTTGGCCATATCTACCATAGCATGTAGTCTGGCATCATCCATTTTTCAGACATATATCCCTTGGGAGGAATGTGGGAAAGTCAAAGATGTCTCGACCTTTGACCATTTAGGGTTTATTCCCAACTCTGTCACTGCCCAAGTGGCTTAGGCATGCTACTGTACTCCTCTGGGCTTATAAATTCACATCCTTTAAATGGTGATGGTAACACTTGTGAAGACCGACGAGCTAATGCTAAGCATGTTTTCAATAAATAATAAGTCCCTTCCTTGTCTCTTCTCCCTCCACTCCTCTGAGCTCCAGTATCTCTTTGCAGGTGATACTTTTTTTTTTTTAAGATTTATTTATTTTAGAGAGTGAGAGAGAGATCAAGAGCAGGGGGAGGGGCAGAGGGTGAGAGAGAGAATCCTCAAGTGTATTCCCCGCTGAGTGTGGACCCTGATGTGGGGCTCAATCCCAGGACCCTGAGATCATGACCTGAGCTGAAATCAAGAGTTCGCCGCTTAACTGACTGAGCCACCCAGGTGCCCCTCAGGTGATACCCTTCAAACCGCCAACAGGGGTTAGGTATCTGGCAGAAGGCACAGGTGGAAAGGGTGGCAGAGGACCGATGGCAAATGTCCATGTTAAGAACTCTGGACTTTACCCTAGAAGTGAAGGTGAGTCGTCTGAAGCCCAGGAGTGACATGATTGATCACCCTTTCACTGCAGAGAATAGTTTAGATCAGACTCCAAGTCTGACCTGCGCTGGTATCTCAGGAAGGTATTTATTAATGTCAGATTCACCCCCAGCCTGCACTGAATTAAATTCCTCTGGCCTAGAGATCTTCATTTGATAAAGCTTGAATGTTCACTTTGGGCTCTTTGAAGTTTTAGGAGGAAGCAAACCTAGAGGCAGAGAGAAAGGTGCTGTTTTTGTTTTATTACGTTATGTTAGTCACCATACGGTACATCATTAGTTCCATGACTCATTGTTTGCGTATAACGCCCGGTGCTCCATGCAATACGTGCCCTCCTTCATACCCATCACCAGGCTAACCCAACCCCCCACACCCCTCCCCTCTGAAACCCTCAGTTTGTTTCCAGTAGAAAGGCATTGTTATGCATGTGAGAATTCAGGATGGCTTCAATGAAAGCAGTGGGAAAGGAAGAGGGCGATCTGAGATATCTGTAGGGTAGAATCCGCAGCTTGTCCTGCTCAACAGTATTTAGGAGAGAAGGGAGAGAGAGGCCAGATGGTACCTAGATTTCTGGCTGAGTCATGAGAAGGATGGTGTGGCCATTAACAGAAAACTAGAGATAAAGAAGAGGAGAGCAGGGCTATGGGAGGCCAGAGGAAGTTCACCCAGTGGCCAGAGCCAAGAGGTAGGTGGATTGATTAATACTGGCATTCAAAAGGGAAGTTGAGCCACAGGTGCAAAGTCAGAATCTGCAGCTCTTAGGAGGCAGAAGTTAGCGGGGAATGCCTGGGAGGTGGGCAAAAGGACCACCTGCCACCAGCATTCAAGAAGGGACAGGAAGGGGCAGAGGAGAAGAACACAGTGATAGAGTAAGTATTTTTTTTTAAGATTTTATGTATTTATTTGACAGAGAGTGGGAGAGAGAGTGAGAGAAAGTACAAGCAGGGGGAGCAGCAGAGGGGAAGGGAGAAGCAGGCTCCCCACTGAGCAGGGAGCCAGAGACATGGGGCTCCATCCCAGGACCCAGGATCATGACCTGAGCCGAAGGCAGACGCTTAACCGACTGAGCCCCCTCCGTGCTGCATTATTAAGTAGTATTACTACTTCTTTGAATATCTGCAGAGAGTTCAGTGAATAAAATGATGTAGGACACAGAGGAGAAAATACCTTAAAACAATGGGAAAATGATTTGGGTTTGATTATCAATGTAGACATGATCTGTAAAACCTTGGAAATAAATCAAAGGCCTTTACAGGACATCTTCAAAACTCCCTTCTATGTCTTTTGAATACCACTGTTTTGGGTACCTACTTTTCAGACTGTGAAACTGAGGTGGTGGAGGGCCGTGGTCTATACAAGGACTCAAGCTTAAAATGAGCAAAACTGGGACTTCCAGGCACTTGGATTTCTGGGCCCATGGCCTTTTTCTCTACGAAAACACCAAGGCATGCCATCGAAGGACCTGACCGGACATTTCTCTAAAGAAGACACAGAAGGCCGATAAACACATGCAAAGATGTTCAACATCACTCATTACCAGGGGAATGTAAATCAAAACTACAATGAGATATCCCCTCACACCAGTCAGAATGGCTACTATAGAAAAGACAAGAAATGACAAGTGTTGGCAAGGATGTAGAGGAAAGGGAACCCTCATGCACTGTGGGTGGGAATGCAAATTGGTGCAGCCACTGTGGAAAACAGGATGGGGGGGTTCTTCAAAATATTAAAAATAGAAATAACATATGATCCAGTAATTCCACCACTGGGTATTCACCCAAAGAAAATAAAAACACGAGTTCGAAAGATATATGCGCCCCGTTTATTGCAGCCTTACTTACAATAGCCAAGATATGGTAGCAACCTAAGTGTCCATTGATAGATGAATGGATAAAGAAGATGTCATATACATAACAATGAAATATTACTTGACCATAAAGATTGAGATTTTGCCATTTGAGACAACATGGATGGACCTAGAGGGTATTATGTTAAGTGAAATAAGTCAGAGAGAGAAAGACAAATACCATATGATTTCAATTATATGTGGAATCTAGAAAACCAAACAAGCAAACACAAAACAGAAACGACTCATAAATATAGAGAAAAAACTGGTGGTTGTCAGAGGGGATAGAGTGGGGGAATGGGCCAAAGGGGATCAAGAGGTACAAACTTCCTATTACAAAATAAATAAGTCACAGAGATGGGAGCACAGCATGGGGATACAGTCACACTGCTGCGGTAATGCTGCATGGTGACAGGTGTGACTACACTTAACGGTGATGAGCGCCGAGTACTGTATAGACTTGTTGAATCACTATGTTGTACACCTGAAAGTAATATAACATTTCATGTCAACTGTACGTCAATAATAAAACTTTAAAAAATAGAAAACTTAAAAAAAAAGAAAAGAAGGAAAATTCCATTACAGTCATGGTGTGTGTTAGCCCAGCTGGTGCCCGTGGTGGGAAGGAAGAGCACCGAATCAAGAGCCAGCACGCCAGGCTCTGGGCCTCCATACAACCTCTTACCAGCTTCCATGCTCTTTATGTTTCAGGACTTTAAGATCTAAACCTTTGCCTTATAAATACAAGGCAAAAAAAGTATAAACATGGGGCAAAATCTGCAATTTTGAAAGGCATATTTTCATAGTTCATAATATTTCAAAATTGGCCTTTCTTACTGGCCTACAAACAATGCTATTTAAAATAGATTATCTGCTGAAAAAAAAAACCCAAATTAAGAGATCTTCCTATAATTAGTTAAGTACGATGTGCATCAGGGGAAATTTAAGTTGGCACCTTAAGACACATTTATTATCTCATCTGGGCTAAGTGTTACACCTGAACTGAGTCTAGTTTGTCTTTAAATTCCCCAGAGCTATGTGTGTTATTTATATGCAATTGGAAGGCAACATGCTAATATGAACAGCTGAGTTAGTATAAATGGATCAATTATTATTTTTATAGTCTTACATTTATAGACTCCCTTTTAATAGAAAAAGTGCATTTTTATATATTAATTAATATGCACAGTTTTATGAGTTATGTTATGTCCAATTTGGAGATGTGAGAACTTCCTAGATAGATGTGTCTTGGACTTAATGCACAGATCTTAGTGCATGGATCTTGCTAAACTGCTGCTTCCGATTCTGGAAGTCTGGGGTGGGGTCAAGCCTCTGCATGGATCTCAAGCTCCTGGTTGATGTCAATACTGCCAGCCTGTGGGCCATGTTTTGAGTAGCAAGGATCTAGTCTACACTTGATCCTTGTGTTATTACATGCTATTTCCCTTTGTGACTATCAATTTCTAACAAATAAAGTTTCTCTGACATGACGTTTTTAAGTGGTAGACAGGACACATGCTTCGGATTGACCCCACATCCACCTGATATGAGCTGGGTTGTCTTAGGAAAGTCAACCTTCTTCATCTTTTCCTATTTTCAAAGTTGCTGAGAGGATCAAATAAGCTATGATATATTCATGGGCTTTGCAAAGACAGTGCTGTTTATCAGACCTCCTGTTTACATACAAGAGTGCCTCCAAAATGCACAGAGTCGTAATTCACTTATTTTCTGAGACTCAACTTAGCTTTGGTGTTTTCGGTATTTGCTCTCATTGATGATAATGATGATCTTTGCTTTACTAAGCAAAGGATGTTAAACTACATACAAGGTGAGGAGAGAACTGGTGAATAGAATTTGGCTTCTTTGATGAATATTAATGAGGGCAAAATGAAGGCAATCTGCTGGTGGATGAGTGACTCAGGAGGAGGTGATGTTCACTAAGCTCTACTTTGTCTCCCTCATATTTTCCACCAAGAAAATGATTTCTCCTTTCTCGGAACTCTTAATCCACCAGTGGTTGCAGAACACATAATTCATTTGAAATTACATAAGGTCTTGTAAGTCCCCTTCCATCGTCAATCATTTAAAACTTCTTTTGTTTTTAAAATGCTTTGTTAATACGTGGCTATATTATTTTCACAAATCATATAGGTTTTGGCACCCCTGGAGAAGGGGGCTGAATCTTCCATATGACTTACAGCATAGTAGGTGCTTAGTAATTACTGGATGCCTTGATCTGACTTTCATCAGAGTTAAAAAGCTCCAGTTTTAAAATAGTAAATTTGGGGGAGAACATAAATTTCCCTTAAGCAAATTTCTGTTGTTTAATTAGAAAATCAGACTGATACCTTAATGAGAATCACGTCATTGAAAGGATGGAAGTTTTAATTTCCATAGGGGGAATAGGATCATTTGGGAGAAAGATTTAAAAAAAATAGGCCTGAGGATGTAGGAATATGTCTTAAGTGCCAACAACAAAGCAAGAAATGTATTGGTTGCTTCATTTTTTTCCCCCTTTAACTTCATCTCAATAATGCTCTTTTTATTTTATGTATTGACCTTACCAACCTACCATTGGAGGAGATGCCTGTTCTTGTTTTACCATTAAAAATCCAGCTCTAGCCCTGTATCTAGTACTAAGCATTCAAAACTTTTTTATGAATGAATGAATGCTTTTCTATTTGGTTGGGAGACTGAGAAGCAGCACATTTAAGGAATTGCCCAAGATTACCCAAGTAATGGTGGACTAGACTGGGCTCAAACACGTCTATGTGTCTCCGAATCCAACCCACTCACTAGTCTTCCATAGGAACCTGGGGACTTTAGACATCTAAGTAACACTAATCGATTCTTGGCTAAGAAAAGGAGGCTGGGAAAGAAATGAACTTGACTGACACTCTAATTCTGACTAAAGCCCAGGGGATGTTTTAAGTGCCTCTGAAACTCATCAACCCTCCTCCTTCTGGGGCTGCTATCCAATGACAATGGCCACATTATTGGGATTCATTTGGTGGACTGAGAGCCTTTGGTCACCCTGATTTCTGAATTCAAAGCAAGCTCCTGTAGATTGCTCTGTTCCAAGCTCATCCAATGAATGGAGGTAAAGAGAGTCGATAAAAGGAAAAAGGAGTAAAAGAAAGAGGGAATGGGGGATGTCTATAGCAAGTGAATTATGTCATACAATTGACCCTATAATAATTTTCTTTCCACTGAACTTCATGTCATTTACCCTGCACTAGGGATAACAGACATTTTTGTTCTTTGTGTGCATATCTGTAATGCACATACTGTTTTATATTCTACAGCCATTATTCTGTGTCTTGGGTTGCCTAGTGGATGCCCCTTTAAAGGAAGTCTCTGGAAATGTCACGGGGTGCTCTAGTCTGTCTACTTGGGCAACGCTGGCTGCTATAAAAACCTGTTTGCCTTCATAGGGCTCCCAATTCATGCTGGTAATCTGTAGTCTCCAGAACATCCAGGGTTTACTGCCTCCTTCTCTTTTGTTTTGGTTTTCAGACACCAAAGAAAACACAGTTAAGACCAAACAACCATTTATAGTCATCATGTGACAAAAGCATTCTGGTTCACCAGGGCCCTTCAAACATCAGCTTCTGTAGCATCCTGCTCTGTTATGACAGAAGCCACGAGATTAGGAAAACATAACATCATGATAGCTTTCAATGAATAGGGCATCAAGGCCAACAGACATAAAGGGGCTTAACATTAACCCTATTGTTCAGTTTATGACAGATCTTTTCACAGAGAACAATTCTTTCAGCTACCTTATATATAAACATATATATATATATGTATTTCTGCTACCTGCCATTCTTAAATGTCCTCATTTCCTGATATATTTCATTTTCACAAAGGTTTTCTAGGGGTAAAAGAGTCAGCGTTAGACCAGCCAGTAGTTCACTTCTTGGAGATGCCCCTTGACTTGATGTGGTTCCAGCTATAAAGCTGGGCAGTTTTGGTTTCCTTATGCGATGAAACGAGCTATCATAAGATACTGAAAAATGCTCTGAGCTTCCTGGAAAAGGAGAAAGCCAGGGGAAGATTTTATATTTGGATATTTTACCATACGCCTGTGGAGTGAGCAGTGATCAACAGAACATTGGCGTCTCAGTGATATGTTTTATAGGCAATTCTTCTCAAAACTGTTTTCATTTATTCATTCATTCATTTTTTCACTGATTCAACAAAGTTTTTTTTTTTTTTTGCATGTACCTACTCATTCTCTGTATCTGTTTCATTCGATCCTACTCATTCTTTGTATTTCAACTCAAACATCTCTTCATCTAGAAAAAAAAAATCCCTGATCCATGGCTGTCCCCCAAGGCTGTGGTGCTTAAAAGCAGCAGCTAAACCATCCCTTCCAGGAATGGGGATGTCAAAGAATTCTTCCTAGAAGAAGGGAGAAGAAGGAGAAAGGGAACAGAGATCAGGGAGGGGAAAATGTCCTAGATGAAAAGGATAAAAGACCGCAAATGAGGGGCACCTGGGTGGCGCAGTCGTTAAGCGTCTGCCTTCGGCTCAGGGCGTGATCCCAGTGTTCTGGGATCGAGCCCCACATCAGGCTCCTCCGCTAGGAGCCTGCTTCTTCCTCTTCCACTCCCCCTGCTGTGTTCCCTCTCTCACTGGTTGTCTCTGTCAAATAAATAAATAAAAAAAAAAAGACCGCAAATGGAAAAAGTACGCCATATTCAAGGAACTAAGAAAATCTCAACATGTCTGAGGAAGGGGGTGAGGCTGAGATGAGAATGAAGCTGGAAAGGGAAGCAGGAGACAGAACAAGAAGGGACTTGTAAGACACACTAAATGGTTTAAATTTCAGAGAGAACTAAAGGCAGAGAGATGGTCAGCTTTGAGATAGCGAATGATTGTGCTGGCTGAAAAACAGAGTGGTCTAGAGAGGTGAGGAGGCTTTTGTAATGATACAGGCAAGAAATGCCGGTGGTGTGAATTAGGCAAATGGCAGACGGAATTAAGAGGACCAGTTCCAGAGCTGCTGAGAGAACACAATTGACTGGAAATGACTGGCTGGATTTGCGGAGTGAAGGGAAAGGGCACCAGCGTGACGTGTCCCCCCTTCAATACTTCAGCTACTTTGGAGGCTGGTTCTTTGAGACGGGGAGGAAACTACTGGAAAGCTACTTGGAAGGGGGTTTTGACAGGTATCTGGGATTCTGAGGTCCATGCGCTTCCTGTTACTCCGAACTATACTTCTATTATGAGAGATTACTGGGTACAGGGCAGCATGCTGGGTGACATGACATTTAGAAAGATTTTCAGTCTTGGAGGTTTCAGTCTAGTGTGAATAGAAAACACCCACAGAACATTCCCAGAAGAGGCAGAACATGTGAAGCACCATGGCTAAAGTCCAAAGTATGCTGGGAGGGAGCAATCACTTCAGGTTTGGCCAACTGTGACATGCTAACCTTTCTGGCTATTTCTTCTCCGGAGGGTCAAAGAACCTAAGACCTTTTTAGCCTCCTGCTAAACATCTGTGTCTAAAATTCTGAGTCAGAGTCAGACACACAGGGCTTGGTCTCTCAGCAGGGAACATCACGAGTCCAAATGTGCTGGCTTATTCACAGCATTCTGACCCTTATTCGGACTAGATGTCACTCTCCTCTAATTATTCTGAATGGATGTTCAATGCTATTCAAGGTTCGAACCATAGGACTTCATGCTGTCTTACTATGTCATTCTCTAAAGGCACAACAGGGGTACATGTGAATACAGTCTGCTGGGGGAATGCCTTGGACCCAAGTTCTGTCGTTATTGCCATTAGTCTGATTTCTAGGGCCAATAACAACCTATCTCGCAGCTTTTCCTGGGAAAAGCAGGCCATCCATACTGGCATTTTCAGATGCCATCTTCACAGATCCTGTCCCCATTGGGCCCTCTTGGGGGACTGTGAGGCTCCCATTGTTCATTCATTTTTTTTTTTCTTTCATTTATTCCATTCATATCCAAGTTTTTGAGTTCCCACACTATGCAGGCGGGAAGCCTGCCAAGATGGTGATGACGATTAAGATACTAACTCTGTGGCCATCAAAACTGGCAATCCATCGTAAGAGATATGTGTATAACATATGGTATGAAAAGGGAGTGTCTCTCATCCGTTCACCCTTCTAGGATCTATTAGCTGAGGCTGAATGGTGCTATCACTGGTGCAGCTTCCATTCACTCGATAATTTCTCTGGATCAGGCATCCTGCTAAATTTTACTTCTATGACATCACATTTGACTCCGCAACAACCCCAGCTACGTGACGGTCTCCATTTTACAGATGAGGTCATTGAGGCTCCAAGGAGTTAAGCCCCTTCTCAAAGTCCACACATCCAGGGTGAACCCAGAACTCTCTCACTCAATGCCTGTTCCCTTAATCTCTCCTCTGCTCTTTTCACTGTCTCAAATATACTTCGTGCTGCTGCTTTATTTTCTCTCTGTGCAGATGAGGAAGAGAAAACAGCTTTTGGAGAATCATTGAGAATGGGGGCCTGAATGAGAGTGTTGAAATAACACTCAGTGGCCACTATCATTTCAAGTGAATCTTTTTATCTGCTATTTACATCCTACAGTAGAAATCTGCCAGTTAAATTAAGTTGCAGTTGTGTTTGACTTGCAAAATAATGTCTCGTATTTCTATTGAATCTATTAGCTGAATCAGCTGATTTTATTCCTATAATTCAATGTAACATGTTGCTTTCTATTTGTTATCCCCAGGACACCCTTGTAAACAAGATGTTTCCCGTAATGGGTTTTTCCTGGTAAAAATCATTTAACAAGCAAATATCTCCAATCCATGGTAATATGTGCTGACAGCCTCCCAACCATATTTGAAATATGAAGGCAGTGTTTCCAAGATGACTCAAGCCAATTGCTTTAATACTTCAATAAAAATAACTGCTATTAGAAGGTTCAATACTGGAGGCACATAATTTCAATCCTGGTTCATAAAATTTAATTTGGATTTATTTCAGGATAATGATCATTGAGAAAAGTATGTATTGGAATGGTCGGGCACCTGGGTAAGGACCACTAATCTGCTCTGAGAGGTTTGCTGGGCTCCAACTGGGTAGCTGGCAATATATATACACACCATTAATTATTTGCAGGAATATTTTCTGTGACATTGGTCTCAAGGTGCTCTGCTCAAATACCCTACTCAGCAGAATCCCTGCCACACAGCACTTGAGGAAAATGACTTTATATCAAATTGGATTCACTTTGGCTCTGACCACATGACCAGGTTTCATGGGTTCACTTTTTTTTTTTTTTTTGGTCGACGTCTTACGATAGTTTGACATTTTTACGATAAATGGATACAATTCCAGTGATCTACCAGAGTGTTATGAGTAAGAATGTAGAGCATGAAATTAATTCAGAACAAAGAATTTTAGAGCTGCAGGAGACCTTTGAGATGATCTCACCTATACCTCACTGTTTACTGAAGTCCTGAAATATATGACTTGCCCAGAGTAACAGAGCTGGGGCCCAGGGCAACTTGATTCTTAGTCCACTGTCAGTTAAATGAACCACACTATCTACGCTGAACAAGATGGCACAAGCACTGCCTACCTATGGCGACAATGAAAGCTCACCTTTGTTGGAAGTTTAGCACACACGGTGTAAGTTCCACCTCACTTAACCCTCATAGCCATCCTACAACTCTTACTTGATTTATAGGGAAAAGGAGGCTCACAAGGATTGAAATAGCTTGCCCAAGCTCAATCAGCTAGTGAGTGGAAGCCATAGGGTTTGGCCCAGGCATAGGGCCTACCTGCCTTTAATCCTTTAATGGTAGATGCTGGGTGGAAATCATTCAGCAAGGTCTTGGGAATACTTGTGAATGTGTCTAATGCAAGTGGCAGCAAAGTACCTGTAATGTCTTTCTATGTGAAAAGAATTAAGAAAACAAGGAGATGAAGAAGGGACATTCAGAAGCAGGGATACTGAAGGGTTGAAGAATAAAATGAGGGGGATTATTTTTTTACTTGCAAATTGTCTTTGTAATCACTTCAATTTATTAATTTATTTCAGTCAGAATCACTTGGGAGGGGCCACTTTGTGTTGTAAATGTAGTGGTATCCAAATTTCTCAATACGCACTTTCAAAGCACATACTGATTTTAAGAAATCTAATATAATTAACTTGTCTTTAATAGGAGTGAAATGAATATTTGCAGCAGACTTCAAGGACAAACAATATACATTATCACTCATTTGCAGTATTTTATTGCTTTCCTATGTTAATCATAGTGGAAATATATATAACCTTTTTCTTCATTTGGCAAGTGAAAATATGAAGTATTTTGCCAAATTGTAATGTTAATAATTATCAACACTCATTTTATCCCCCAATAATCAAAATGCTTTTTTGGCCTGGTCAATAACAGAACTACTGCATTTCTCTGCAATTTTTTTTGGCATCATTTTTAATGTATGACAACTTATATGAGACTTTCCATCTACAAATATTATATGATCTCTCTTTTTTAATCTTGGGAGACATTGTCGAGGAGTTGATTTATGACCCTGCTTGAGTAACCTTGGACATGTCTCTATCTTGTACATTACTGATAAAATGATTCTGCTTTTGCAACCTGAGATTTGAAAAACACTGTCATCTCAAAACCCCCCAAAGATAGTTTTTTGAAAGGTATAATTACTCCAAGGATGAAAAAAGACAGGCATTTTTCACAAGTTCAATTTTGCTATGGTCCCAAGTTGGCAAAATGTATTAATAATAATTGTTGAAGGTAAATTATCCTCTCAAGGACTGGAGATAAATGTTTGATTGGTGAGACTGTCCTAGATAGTAAATTACAACTGTGTCTAGAGGAAATCACACAGCTTGTTTTTTTCTTTTATTTCCTGTTTTTAATATACTGGTTGGTGGGTGTAAGTCAGTTCGAGAAAACATTTATTGCATGTCCACAAGGTGCCAGGCCCTCCGCTGAGTGTTCGGGATAGCAAGGTGGATAACATCTGCTGTCAGGAGATCACAGAATCCATGCAGACAGCACGTGACATGACTGCGGCCCCGCTGTGAGCTTCCACAACCGGCAGAACTTTGCATCCTTGCATATGCCCACATGCCTTCACATGAATGGGGTTGGCCATTTGCTCATTTAAATGATTTCTTCTGATCCCTTCATAATTATTTTATTTGACGATAACTAAAATCTTGGCTTCTCAGACTCTAATTGCACAAACTGAGAAGTCCACGTGACCCTCCCATCAGCTGTCAGGTTGCAGCTTAATATTTACTTTCCCTTCTCAAACCTCCCGAGTGGGTTAGTGGTTTCGTTCTCCAACTTCATTCCACTCTTCATGTATACAGCTATCCCAGCACATGTTCCCTTCGTTAGAATTACATATTTACTGATTTATAAATGTGTCTCCTTTAAATGATTATTCCCCATCCTCTTTAGATTCCCCCATACTTGGACGAGTCCACAGATTTATGGAAACAAGTCATAAGACTTTGCTGAATGAATGAGTGAGTTACCTAGCATAGAACCACCGGGCTCTAACTTATCACACATACAAAGCTTACACTTTTCCTGCAACCATATGGAGGGGACCTTAAGCAAATCAGTTACTCTGGTCCTTAACTCTCAAAGAAATAAATTAAAGTATCTGGGCTACATGACTGTGAATATTCCCATTTACTCAAGTAAGATTTGAATGCTTTCTCATTGGCCTATTTTCCTGACTGTAATCTGACTCTCAATTGACAAGCTTCAAAAATTTCAAAATGTTACATGAATATAATTGAATGGTGCTCGAAACTACAATAATGAGCGTCTAGTGTGTAGAAGTTGCTTTATATAGAGAGAGGTTTTCCCAAGCTGGGATTTTAATGTGTTTTATCCGTCTGTCTATCAGTCCATCCAATCAGTCATTTAATAAATATTTGTTGAATTGCTTAACAAATATTTGTTGTTTACTAGGAGTTAGGCATTATTCTAGGCAGGAGAAGAATCTAGGACATCCAAGGAACTTACTTCCTTGCTAACATCTCAAACTACGCTTTTTCCCGTGAACGACACAACCTTCAAAGTTGTTATTAACATTCATCATACAAATCTGTGTTCCCTCAGGTTGTCTTGGTGCTGTTTCTAGGGATTTTATAATATATATATTTAAATGTATAAATTCTTTCTTAAAAAGCTGGTATTCTAATGCTTCTACTCGGCTCCATATTTCAAGAACTGCTAAAAGTCTTCAGTTTTATTCTGCACACTGAGAATATTAATTTCAGTTAGGCATGATCTTTCTATCCTCAAAGATCACTTCAAATTACACTAAGTTAAGTAGATTTAAGAATAAAGAACAATTAGCCATCAGGGAAATTCAAATCAAAACCACACTAAGATACCACCTTACGCCAGTTAGAATGGCAAAAATTGACAAAGGCAAGAAACAACAATTGTTGGAGAGGATGTGGAGAAAGGGGATCCCTCCTACATTGTTGGTGGGAATGCAAGTTGGTACAGCCACTCTGGAAAACAGTGTGGAGGTCCCTTAAAAAGTTAAAAATTGAACTACCCTATGACCCAGCCATTGCACTACTGGGTGTTTACCCCAAAGATACAGACGTAGTAAAGAGAAGGGCCATATGCACCCCAATGTTCATAGCTGCATTGTCCACAATAGCCAAATTGTGGAAGCAGCCGAAATGCCCTTCAACAGATGACTGGATTAAGAAGATGTGGTCTATATATACAATGGAATATTACTCAGCCATCAGAAAGAACGAATTCTCAACATTTGCTGCAACATGGACGGCACTGGAGGAGATAATGCTAAGTGAAATAAGTCAAGCAGAGAAAGACAATTATCATATGATTTCTCTCATCTATGGAACNTGAAAGAACAATCCACCTATTTTTGGTTGCATTCTGGGAGTGGATGTTTCAGAAGTTTTTTTGTAAATTGGAGGTATATCCTCTAGTTAAACTAGTGTATGCAGAGAGATATGACTCTTCCCGCCCTCTTTCTCTCTCTCTCTTTCACACACACACACACACACACACACACACACACACACACACACACTGATCTCTTCCCATGAAAGAGCTAAGAACTGAACAGATTAGCTTGGAACTATTAGTCTTGGAAAATGGACACATGGCTTCTCCATTTCTGGTGTGTGAGTGTGTGAGTGTTAAGAGAACCTAACAGGGTGATGCATGGAAGGGCTGAACCACTGTACCATACACCTGAAACTAATAAAATACTGTATGTTAACTAACTGGAATTAAAATAAAAATTGAAAAAGAGAGAGAGAACCTAACAGGCAAAGAGTAGAGGCTGAGTTGCATGAGAGAGAATGGCTGACATAGACCATTCATGGAAGTAAACCCAGAATGCACGTATTGGGGGGTCACAGATAGGAAAAATAACAAGTACTGTTCTCACTCAGTTATTAGAAAACTTGAGCCTAGATTTCAACCACGATGTTCCAGATGCTGCCTCGCCTGGTCTCAGCTGCTTGTCGGTGTGAAAATAGACACTGTTGTTTCCCTCCTTCAGCTGGGTAATTTACAGTGTCTTCTTCCTACATATTTATAAACAGGGCAACAGCTCTATTAAAAGAGAACATATGAAAGGACAAATATTGGATGCTTTCACGTCTATGAAGCAAATTCATAGAGACAGAAAGTACAATGGTGTTGCCAGGGGTTGATGGAAGTGGGAATAAGGAGCTACTATTGTCTAATGGATAGAGCAGGATGAAAAGAGTCCTGTGGATGGATGGTGGTGATGAGGGCATAACAGAGGCAATGTATTTAATGTTGCTGAACTGGACACTTAAGACTGGTTAGGATGGTAAATTTCATGTTATGTGTATTTTACCACAATTAAAAATAATAATAAAAAATTAAGATAAAAAAAGACTGCTTAAATTTTATAAGGTACTGTCCCACAAAACTGGGGTCCACCTCTGTATATATGGTAAATAATAATATAATAATTAAACATAAAAATAAAACATATGTGTTACAAGTTCTATATTATAATGTAATATAAAATTATATATAAGTATCAATTATATATGTTGCATAATATGCTATATAACATTATATAATTGATATTATAAACAATAACAGTAATTAATATAATAATAAAGTAAAACCTTTGATGATTTCCTTCAAGGAAAATCAGAATTTCAAGAAAGGCTATTACTTTAAAAAGAGAGTGTGCATATACAATTTTAATGATAACACAATCATATTCCCTTCAGGAAATGTCTTCTTTTCCCCAGAAGAACAAAATTAAACTTTTAACAACTCTGCTTCAGTTGAAACACAATATGTTCCTGTATATCAATGGTGTGTGGGAATCAAATGTGACAATCAGTTGTGTCCAGATCAAGAGAGCCATAGGGTTGCTTTCAGCTGCCACAGCTATATTCTCTTTCTCTAGGGCTGGGAACACACAAATGGCATCTTCCTAGGTTTTCTGATTTCTGAATTGAAGTTCAATAATCAGAATAGTATCTAAGAAGATGTCTGAGAAGCATGTCATGATTCTAAAAACTGATAAGAAACTTAAACCTGAGATTTAACTATCATATTAAAAATCCAGACTTCCCAAATCAAATACTTTGCAAAGATAACACTGTCTAAATAGAAATACTGCCTGTCAAAACCTCAGTGTAAGCCTAAATTAAAACTGAAATAGGAGCCATGAAAGATTCTCCTGGACTAAACCCATTTGTCTCTTTGATGGTAATAAAAGGTCCAGTGAAAAGCAATACAGCAAAACTCCCTTTTATAAAGCACTTCAAAGAGAGAGAGAAACAATCTCATATATTCTTGAAAATGAACACTAGAAATTCTATTTAATTGTATTTTAACATATAAAGATTTTTATCTGTTGTTTTTACATATATAGACATATATATATATATATATATATATAAATTTACATTACAAGTTATCGACCAATGATGACAATATTTCTTTGACACACAAACAGGAAGTATACACTTAGTACCAAACACTGATACTGTTTGCAATATAGGCAAGAAAGCCTCAAGATTAGGGAAATCTCCTAGAAGAATATGAGGATAAACAGACAAAAAACCAGTCAGAAAGAAAGCTTTTATAAGCATCTGAATAAAGCCTTTAAACATAGTAGGTGAATATTTTTAAGTCAGTCACGTTCATTCAAAGGATGGAAGGTAGGAACTGGGCAAAATGGATCATCTCCACAGAGCTGTGTTCCACATTCTAAATGGCTCATTGCTTCTTTGTAATAATTTTGGATTTTTGCTACTGAGAGAGTTATTAGAAAGGCACATTTTTCATTCATTATTTAAAATGTGTTGCACTGATCA
The DNA here is from genome assembly GCF_002007445.2 of Ailuropoda melanoleuca. Lineage (NCBI taxonomy): Eukaryota > Metazoa > Chordata > Mammalia > Carnivora > Ursidae > Ailuropoda > Ailuropoda melanoleuca. The sequence goes on along the minus strand of NC_048224.1, from coordinate 125,100,083 downwards.
CAAGTATAATAAGGATATATTTGCTGTCTGGTGATGTAGTAGAGAAGACAATTTAATTCAATGAGAATTTATTGAGTCCGTATTACATAGGCTGTGTAGGTGATTTGAAATATACAACAAAGAACAAGATATGGTCCCAAGTTTCCAAGCATGATAATATAGCATTGTTCCAGTCATAAACTGATATCTAGTCACACACACAAAAAACATGCAATAGAATAGTATAGCATAATATAGTATGCAACTTAAAACCTGTATGAGCAACATTCTAGGAAGAGTTTCTGGTTTCCTCCTTCATTCACCGAATGATTTTCTGACTTCTCCCTTCGGTTATTAAGTGCAAACTCTTTAATGACAATTGAATTATACTGACTAGATTGTCATTGAAAAATCCTGTTTCTTTCCTCAGTTCGACATATTTGATACTGATATGTTATTTTAACTTATTTCTGCTTTGATTTTTTGATTACTCATTAGATATGCTTAAATGTATTTACATCATTTGATTTTTTTTTGTTGTTGTTCTGTTAGTGGGTTTATTTGTCTTTTCTTTCCTCAATGTCCAAAGATGGCAGTGACATATGAAAATAGCTGTGATTTATCAAAGCAAAATCAAGAGAAATGAGAGTTTCTCCTGGCAGCCTCAATTCCACGATGCCTGGAACATAGACATCTAGTTCTTAGAGAAGATGCATGTCCGATCACTGTTGAAAGCAGTGCCTTTGGATCTGGATTTCAGTCCCAGCTCTGCCAAATGATTCTTACTTTGTTTCAGCCTCAGTCTCCTCATCTGTCAAATGGAAATATGACAATTCCTAACTATTTTTGTGAGGATTAAATGAGCCATTGCTTGTGAATGTTTGGAATGGCCCCTGGCACATGGTGAATGGGAGATAAATGGTAGCTTCATAATTATTATGGCTAATAACAATTTGCTCTTAATTCCACTTCTAAACATAGTTTTAAAGCATGTGCAGCTTCAGTTTATCCAAGTCCCCAGTGCCAAACACACACGACTTTAGTGTATTGTGACAGAATTCACACTTACTAATTCAAATTAAAAAGCAGTGTGAATTGTAGTAGCATAACATGCTAATGAACGCAGAGGAACTGTCAGTTCTTGTGGTATTATATCTTGTATTATGTAAATAGCATCCAAACGGGCCCTAGACAAGGGTTTGTACTGTATTTGCTTCATTTATTTATTTATGATTTATTTTAGATAAAGAGAGAGAGAAAGAGCACAGGGGAGGGGCACAGGGAGTGGGAAAGAGAGAATCCCAAGCAGACTCTGCACTAAGCATGGAGCGCCATGCAGGGCTTGAACTCACAACCCTAAGATCATGACCTGAACTGAAGCCAAGGGTCGGATGCTCAACGGACTGAACTACCCAGGCTTCCCTGTAGTCACTTCTGATCCTGTGTTTTATTTCCTTAATTCCTGGAGTAACATACAATAAGGTAGGATAGACTATGAAAATTCAAAAGGAATTTGATAAAAGGAAATGTAAAATAGAAGCCTGTATGAGATAATTTTTTCAAAGAAAGAAAACAAAATTCTGATAATGGTATAATGAATCAAAAATAAAATTTCTCTTTTTGTAGTTTCCTAGGTCTTATGAGAAGGGGCTGAATGAAAAATAAAATTGGTGGAGCGATCAGTCACGTCTGAGGAGACAAGCAGAGAAAGGAAAAGAGTGTCTTCCTTTTAGGTGCCCACCTCAGACCTCACTATTTGAAGCTCAGCTCATACTCCATTTCTATGAGTCTCTCACGTCGCTGATTTCCCACTGCACTTTGCTTACATTAGAGCAATTGTAGCAATTGTCACGAATCCCCTGACTATCCTCTCACTGTCCCTGCCTGACAAGGCTTCTCTCTGGGACCTGTTCTCTTCAACAATAGACCCTCCAATTCATCCCCCGGCTTCAGTGATCACCTCTCTTCAGTGGTAACTTCTCCAATTATGTCTCTAGCCAGGATTTTCCCCCCAAGCCCCAGAATCATGCCTTCAATTGCTAGATACCATCCAGATGTCCTACAGATATCTCAAGTTCAACACCTCTCAAAGCACATTCCTCTAACTTCCTCCAACTCTCCTTCAACGGCTCTTCTTTTTTGTGATTGCTATTTGAGTGAACTGAGGCATTCCCACCTATTAAATGAACTGTTAGAGCAGAAATTTAAGATTTTTTAGTAATTCCCCCCTTTTCTTTTTCCCTGTAAATTTAGCCATTGAGTTTTATTGATGTATTTCCTTCACTCTCTCAAATGTCTTTATTGGTCCAATATGGTCACTATAATTTTTCACTTTGAATCTGTTAATTTCCTTCTATTTTCTCCCTATCTACAAAGTTAGCCTTTAAAAATTTTTTTTCTCTTTCTGCTCCAGCTAACTCATACTATATCATCAAAAGTCAGCTCGACTGTCTCCAGGTGATCATTCTGAAATGCAATCTCATGGTGCATTTGCAAAATTCCTTCATTCGCTCCCTAGCGCATTTAGAATGAAAAAGAACAAATTCCTCAGCATAACTTTTGAGGTCCTTCATGTCTCCTCTGTGCACACCTCTAAGCCTTGCCTCTAACCATCTCTCTGGTACTCCATTCTCTAGGAATGGCTCAGGGGTCCCCAAAGATGCCATGTTCCAATGCAACAATTCACCACCATTGGTCCAAGATGAGTGCTCGATGTGACAAAGATCACTTATAATGTAAAATGGGGGGAAAATGATGCTAAACTTACTGAAGTTAAAGGATTGTCCTTTATTCTATGGTTATTCCCTTTTCTATGGTTTTAGTGCAAAAACATCCTATCCTTAAAAAAGTGATGATAGGAGTAGTTGGTGGTTGTTTAAATGGTCTTAATTGACAATAAAAATATTTGGTTGATTCTATATCCATTTCCTAAATAGTTTTTGAAATTTGGTTTCTCTACAACATTGAAAAGACTTGGAACAAATAAGGTTTAGAGGTACTGTTCTTCCGCCCGGGCACTGTTTCACTTTGGAGACTCTCTGGCCAACTTCCACTCTTTCAGGACTCAACTTGGAGATCAACTCTTTCTAGAGGCCCCACATTCCTTTCTGGTGCTGTTAGCTCACTACCCTATATTGGGAATCAGTTGTTTGTCTAATTTTCCTGCTATTCTGCAATCTAATTTTGCTAACTCAGCACCTGATTTGATAAATTCCTACTGTAACAAAAAATAAATGATGGATTCTCTGTTTGCACTGGAGTTACTGGTGGAATGGCTGAGGCATTAGGGATGTGAATTCATCTCCCACATTAGAGACACAGCCCTCAAGGGGTAGGAGGGCCACACATTCTCACCTTTCTATTCCCCTGCAAGCTCTAGTACAGTTCTCGGCATATTTTGTTTTCTTGAAATGCATACTGAATTAAATCGAACGTAGTGCATGAAGAAAGCACAAAATCAAGACACTGAAAAATTAAGATAACAAAAGCAAGATACATGGGGAAAGTCACTTTAGCCAAAAGGCCCTGGACAATTATTTAAAGTAACTAGACTACCTTTAGGGACTCTTTCGAATGCACATATTTAATCATTTAATGTGTAAGTCAAATCTCAGATATAATTAATTCAATGTGCTTCAACTTTTTTTTTTTCTTTTTTTGCATATTAGCTTTCATTAGATGAGGCTAATACAGCTCCTGGTAGCCCAGTAAGAAAATTTCCATATTTGTAAACGCTAAAAAGAAAGAGAAGAAATTCTGTGAGTATCTCATGATTAGGGCACCTTTGGTTTCAGCTAGAGATGTACTATTTCAGTGACTCTAAAAAAGAGCTTAGGTCTGTGGCTCCACATTTCTTATTTCTGGGGAAAACACCATCAGCTTTTACAGGAGGCAACTGCTATTTTGAAGGTCACAGGTGTTAGTGCCAATGTTTCTGTTAGGAGTTGGTGACAAGGGGAAGAGGTGATTTCAGGCTTTGACGCTGCACTTTAATTGCTAAGTTAAAGAACAAATTTAATAGATCTCGTGCGATTTGGAAGGAGCAAATAATTTTTTTTTTAGACAGTGAAATCAGAGCATTGTAAGTGGCTTAGACTTTTATAAGAAACCTAGTGAAGAGGAAAGACCGGGGGAATGGCCCCATGGAGAAACCCAAGAGTCCTCTTAGAGAAATAGCATAATATTCTGAATATAAATTCCCTACAAATACCATAGCAGAAAATGCAACACTCACACCTTTGCTGAGACGATGAATACGTTTTTTCTCTGAGGGTTATTCAACACTTTCCATAATTTTATTATAAATGGTCCAATAAAATGCAACAATACGTTATGTGCTATATTAGGAGGACAACTCATTTATGACTAATGTGGTAATTTGTAAAACGAATGGGCATACTTATGAGCATAAGGGGCTCTAAAGAATAAATAAAATACTGTCATAGGCAAAACTGAGGCCTCCAGCAAGCAGACAGGGGACACATTCTGCCAAGATATCGAAATTTCAAGATAGTTGCCGAACTATGGAAATGCGGCTCTTCTTGGGCTCGATATGGGTAGAAAGACAGACGAGCCCAGGGGGAAGGGAATGCTGAACGTGGCATTGGGGGCCTGTATTCCCTCCCTGGCACTCTATTAACTACATTTTCCAGGCTTCGGTTCCCCATCTTTGAAGGGAAGGGGTCAAAATGCCCAATCTTTAAAAGACTGTATCATGCTTACAGCCTTTAATTAAATTTAGTAATTCGACATTCATAGATGAGAATCTGAATTCAACTGTTCTCAGCTTGTCACTGTTTTTATGGAAATAAGAAAAAGCATTCCAAGGTTACTTGAGAAATATCAGCTTTTAACCACATTGTAATGCACCTTGAACTTTGCAAACATATCAACGATACACATACTTATGTTGATTTTGCTTTTTTCTACTGGAATGCTGTTTTCAGCTGATGATTAATGTCCTAATAACTTGTTTTTTAGTATGGCTCCCTGAAAAAAAATAAAAGGTTTCTTTTATGTATTCATTATGTCTACCTGTCTCTGGCAGGAGGCGGATCAGTTTTGAGGATGAATATCTCACATTCGGTAATGAACACAATGGCTCCATTTATGGCTCCAATCTGGCCTCCTGTCTATGACAGAGGTACTGTTATCAGTAATGCATGAAATGCTTCTTGTTCTTTTAATGAGTTTAACATTCAGTGGAGAGGGAAAAATGCTGTTTGTGTTCTTTTCAGGTGCACTAAATTTACTTTCCCACCCCCTTCCCTCCAAATTATAACCATGGAACTGCTCACACTCATACTGTAAAAAGTAAAATAAATAAAAAAATAAAGGAAGTTCTAAATTTAGAACTAATACCTGGAAATTTTTATTTTTAAAAGCTCTTATTGACCTTAGGTGCTGTTTTAATTTTCTTTTTTTTTTTCTTTCTAAAGATTATTTATTTATTCTACAGAGATAGAGACAGCCAGCGAGAGAGGGAACACAAGCAGGGGGAGTGGGAGAGGAAGAAGCAGGCTCATAGCAGAAGAGCCTGATGTGGGGCTCGATCCCACAACGCCAGGATCACACCCTGAGCCGAAGGCATACGCTTAACCGCTGTGCCACCCAGAAGCCCCTTAATTTTCTTTTATAAAGGGAAACAAAGGTCTCAGGTTTAAGCCGGTATGCCATTCATAGGCAAGACTCAGGAATGAATCCTGATATTAAAGGTACAATAGAGGATTAACTGCTTTCTACCAATACAGCTTGTGCAAGGTGAAATGACTTCTTTCTTTGTTCATTCCGATTTTTTACTGTGGCTTTTAATTTTTTTAAGTGGGAAGTGTTTTAAGTCATGATATTTTGGCTGTGCTTTTCATAATATGCTATTTCACATGATAATTTTAAAAGTCAGAATTTTACAGAGAACAAACCGGGGGTTGCCAGAGTGGGGGGGGGAGTGGCGGGATAGGCAAAATGAGAGATGGGGAGCAGGAGATATGGGCTTCTAGTTAGGGAATGAATAAGTCACAGGAAAGAAAGGCACGACATAATATAGTGAATGATATTGTAATAGCATCGTATGCTGACAGATGGCAGCTACACTTGTGGTGAGCACAGCATAAGGTATAGGGAAGCTGACTCACTATGTTGTGCACCTGAAACTAATGCAATGTTGTGTGTCAACTACACTAAAAAAAAAAAAATAGAATTTTAATTAGGGCCATGTGTTTTTAAAGCACTTAGATTTTTTTTTTTTTCTTCTTTTTGCAGGGGGAGGTCACTGGTTAGTATCGGTAGGTTGGATACATACTTGTTACTTGGTTAATATGGTATCAAGGCAGAGTAAGAAAGTAATTTCCTAATTCTTACGTCCATCCTTTTTCTTAGTCCAGTGCCTGACACACAGAAAATAGTATCTTTGACTGGTATCCAAGATCTACAAAGAACTTCTCAAACTCAATACACGAGAAACAAATAAACAAATCATAAAATGGGCAGAAGATATGAACAGACGCTTTTCCAATGAAGACATACAAATGGCTAGCAGACACATGAAAAAATGTTCAAAATCATTAGCCATCAGGGAAATTCAAATCAAAACCACACTAAGATACCCCCTTACGCCAGTTAGAATGGCAAAAATTGACAAGGCAAGAAACAATTGTTGGAGAGGATGTGGAGAAAGGGGATCCCTCCTACGTTGTTGGTGGGAATGCAAGCTGGTATAGCCACTCTGGAAAACAGTGTGGAGGTCCCTTAAAAAGTTAAAAATTGAGCGACCCTATGATCCAGCCATTGCACTACTGGGTATTTACCCCAAAGATACAGACGTAGTGAAGAGAAGGGCCATATGCACCCCAAGTTCATAGCAGCATTGTCCACAATAGCTAAATCGTGGAAGGAGCTGAGATGCCCTTCAACAGATGACTGGATTAAGAAGTTGTGGTCCATATATACAATGAATGGAATATTATTCAGCTATCAAAAAGAACGATTTCTCAACATTTGCTGCAACATGTACGGCACTGGAGGTGATAATGCTAAGTGAAATAAGTCAAGCAGAGAAAGACAATTATCATATGGTTTCTCTCATCTATGGAACATAAAAACTAGGATGATCGGTAGGGGAAGAAAGGGATAAAGAAAGGGGGGGTAATCAGAAGGGGGAATGAAGCATGAGAGACTATGGACTCTGAGAAACAAACTGAGGGCTTCAGAGGGGAAGGGAGTGGGGGAATGGGATAGGCTGGTGATGGGTAGTAAGGAGGGCACGTATTGCATGGTGCACTGGGTGTTATACGCAACTAATGAATCATCAAACTTTACATCAAAAACCAGGGATGTACTGTATGGTGACTAACATAATATAAGAAAAAAAATAATAAAAAAAAAAAGAAAATAGTATCTTTGGAATGAATGACGAAGGCTGCTCTTCACATCCCAGAACAGAGTCCACATTGTGTAGGAATAATATTTCAGAAGCTAGGCCTGCTTTCAAGCTGACAGAACATTTCACAATGTCCATTACAGGAACATCCACATCTGATAATTTACTCAAAACATACCTGGAGCTTAGTAATTGTATTTTCTTTTACTTGCAGTTACCTTCCAATTTGTTCTGCCTACCATTCTTTTTCAATTCTAGAACCAACTCTTGGGAATGGTCCATTTACTTTAGAAAAGAGACCCATGGGCTGCGTTCTGGTTCAGTGTTTGGTGGGTGCCATGGTTTATTCTAGCTCAGCATCTGGCATAGTAACAGTGATCTAATCTAAGAAACTAATTGGTGCCCAAGAAAATAATTAAGTGGAGTTGGGCCATGTAAATGCTGTACCTTTCATATAAGTCTTCTGGAACTGATACTCTAGACTTTAACGGCTAACTTAGATGGGGGAGGTATGGGTGACTCTACGTGCCAGGAGAGATCCAGGTGGGGCTGGGGGGGGGCTACGTTCTGCTATGATCTGGTAGACATTTTTAGACATGGAAGAGATCTTGGGGTCTCTTCATTTTGCAAATACAGAAAATAAGTCCCAGGTAGAAAAAATAACCTCTTCAGGGAGTTTCCTCCATGAGCCTCGTGTCTTTGTCAGACTAGAACACTTGAGGATGATGACAGTCCTAATGAAAGGATTTTCAAGGTCTTGCACATATTCAAAACTAGAGGTGAACTTTCATGAAACATGTCATTCCTTTGACACTTTGGTTTTAACCCTGCTGAGGTCACTGTGTGTGAGGAACAGTTTCAGAGAACTATGAAGGCTGATCCTGTACCAAATACATTTACAGGAAGCCAATGGGGAACATTCCTCTGGAATCACCCTCGAGCAGTTCTGAGTCTCATCAATTTTGTAGCAGCTTTGCCTCACTGAGTTTCCTGTAGTGCACACCTTAACACCCCAACTGTAAAACCACCACAGCCTCCTTGCGTCTGAAATTACCTTTCACCATGAGTGTTCTCCAAATGTTTCATTTAAAAGGGGGGTAGGGAGAGTCCCAAGGTCAATTGAGTTTACAGAGAGAATCTATTCCTTCTTTGTGAAAGTCTCTAAGAAATCTTTCTCCCTCCCCGCCTCTTACATTCACATCAAAGATTTCTTAGATTATTAGACTATGAAATCCTTTGTTTTTCTTTTCTTTCTTTTTGCATAACGTTTTTGTTAATGCAATGAACGTTTACTTAGAACATCTTCACTTGCATTAGCTACTCTCATTCTTAGACTGACCTCTTGAAGAAGGCCAGCTATTTCTTATTTTACATCATTGAGAGATAAAGACAATCATAGATGTTCATGACTTGCTCAGGGTTATGTAATTATTTTGGAGTGCAGCCAGATTGGATTTCAAAGCTTCTGACTCCAGATTCAGTGCTCTTCCCTATTTATGGGGTAGTATCTAGTTTTTAGACTCTTTAGCCAATTAAAACAAATGATCCATTAAAATTACAGATTTTTCTTAGAAACCTCATTGTATACAGAGATTGAAGACTGTTTCCAAGACCATCATTTCCCAAATTAATTAACATTCAAACTTGAATAACACTCTATATTTGTATCATAGAGCTGTGTTAACAAAATGTTTCCGGACTATGGCTTATTAAACCTGTCATTTTAAGTTATTTGTATTTTCAACAGTGAGTTAGTGCTGTCTATGTAAAGTGAAATAACTATCACAGGCACAGAATAAAAGTCTTTATTTTATTATATGAATTTTTAAAGCCCATTATGAATTGCTAGAGGTGAACCGCACAATAATACCATAAAAATAAAACAGAAAACCTTTAAAGAGGTTTTCTGCATTCCAGAAAATATATACTTATCACAGATCATAAATGCAGTCTCAAATAATTTTAAACATATGGTAAGTTTCTTCTTAAGTACTTATATTTTAGGAACCTTAATTATGCTCTAAATCTTTTTCTCATCACAGAATAATTTTGCCTTGAAAATTTGTGTAGGTAGGACTGCTACTTCTTTCCTCATAATATTTATGGGAGTTGGATTGGCTTACAATTTGCAATTCATTAATGCAGAATATAATTCCCCATAACTAAGGAGTTTCTTGTCTAGTTATTCAACTCAATAGTGCTTCATTACGTTAAACTATGAGCTGCAAAAACAAACAAATTATTTCTCAAACACTTAACAGTCCATATGTTATAGAAACAGCCTGTGAAGGTGTTATACTTACTCATTCCTATGAAGTAATGCTTAGTATTTACTACTCAACTGTCAAGAGTAGCTATAAGCTTATTAAAACTTTTCTTTGCTCCCACTAGGTTTCTTAATAAAGCAGAGTGACTTTATGGTCTTTTCCTCTGAAGAAAAAAAAATACTAGAGGGCCTTGTATTCTTGAGATTCTTTCAGGATGAGCTGGCTTGATGTTACTTGCCTTCATTTTTATAGTAACTAAATCATGTTTAAAGAGGTTTCCCACTCTTAATTTCAAAATTAAATTTTGGAATCCTTAGTCCCATTCTCTTCTTCTGACAGACTTGAGGATCTCTTCTATGCTCAGAACCCCTATTTAGACAAGACTTTCACATTTGCTAAGCACACTAAATATAGTTCCTGTTCTCAGACGGTGGTATGGCATTTACACTTACTTGCTCTTATACTTTCCTTTCAGAATTATGATTTATTTCCTGTTGCTTCACTGTAGCAAACCCAGAGTATAAAAGATAACAACTGATCCTTTGTATTCCATCACCTGCCTGATTGACTTAGGAATCTAAAATAAAATAAAAAAGCTAGAAGTCCTAGTGGAAAGGGTTAGTCTTGAAATAATAAAGTTAAATCTGACAGTAAAATGGTTAGTCCTTTTTGCTTAAATAAAAGAAGCTTTAAATCCTTCAAATACTGCATATAAGGATGTTCATTTCATTATTATTGTTAACAATAAAAGCACCAACAGATCCTAAATACGAATCAATAGGAAAGAAGTTACATATACCATGGTGCATCCATATGATGAATACGATTCCATCACTAAACAGACTTTAGACGTTAACATGGAAAAAAGTATAAGATATATTAAACAAAAAAATCTGTGCATAATATGATCATATTTATGTACAAGAGTGATAGATTCAAAATATTTATTTGTCAATACATATGTAGAAATTTCCAGAAAGATTCGTCGTCATCGTCATCATCATCATCCCTTATTGAGCATTTACTATGTACCTGGCACCATGCTAAAAACTATACACGCATTGTTTCATCCAATCCTCACAATGACCCATTGGGTTAGATATCAGCATTAACTCTATGATACAATGCTGAAACTCAGAAATATGTGCTTAAGTTATTTACCCAAGTTCCCAGAGCTAATTATGCATGCAGCTGGCATTAAGATCAACTATAAGAGGTTGGGTTCTATAGCTTGCTCTGTTAATAAGCAAGCATGAACTCTCTAATGAAAGTCTTAAAATATGTGTTTGTAGAATGACTTTGGAAACATGTTTAAACTTCTTTCTATTCTCTGTCTCTCCCTCCTATTTCCCCCCCTTTTTTTTTTTTTTTTTAAAGATTTTATTTATTTATTTGAAAGAGATAGAGACAGCCAGCGAGAGAGGGAACACAAGCAGGGGGAGCGGGAGAGGAAGAAGCAGGCTCATAGCAGAGGAGCCTGATGTGGCTCGATCCCAGAACGCTGGGATCACGCCCTGAGCCGAAGGCAGACGCTTAACCGCTGTGCCACCCAGGCGCCCCTCCCCCCTTTTTTTAATCCAAATTCTTCAATAGAAAAGAACTGAATTTCAGAGCTAAAAGGGATCTTGGAGACATATAATCCAAGCCTCTTGTTTGTTTAAATAACTAATTAATTTTCTTTCCCGGTGTCCATTTGTCCTTTTTTTATATTGAGGTATAATTACATACAGTGAAGTGGACATATCTTAAGTGACTGGTGAGTTTGTACAAATAAATACTCCCATGTAAACAACACGCCAGTCACCATGAAGAACACTGTCACTAGCCTGGAAGATATCCTTGCTTCTATTCTCTCCTTGTCCCCCACAAAGACAACCATTATTCTGACTTCTATTTTGATAGATTAGCTTTATCTACATGAACTTCATAAAATGAAAGTTTAGTGTATGTACATTTTTGTGTTTGGCTTCCCTCACTGAGCATAACGTTTCTGAGATTCATTCATGTTGTTGCATGTGGTAGTACAAAATCTAATTTTTAGAAATGAGGAAAAGGAAGTACAGGAAGTGAAGTACTTTGCTTGGAGCCATACAAGTACAGAGAGGAAGAAGTGGGACCGATATTTCCATTTTTCCTCCTCTGGTCCACTATACTTTTCATTTTTCTTACTGATCTCATTCATTTTAAAGAGAAAAGTGTCTATTTTTGGTATCAGCATAGTCCTGTAAGGAAATGATGAGGACCTTTTAGTTTTGTTTTGGGATATTTTATTGGTCAGAATCTAGGCAGGAAAAGAGAAACCACTCCAAATGGAGAGTGGTTTCCAAACAAAGTATTTACTACGGGGAATAAGTTATGCAGTTGCTAGAACTGCTGAGAAGCCAAACTGGAGATAGAACAATGATCCAGAAATTAGAAAAGGAGGAAACTAACTATGCTCTGGTTTAAGGAACAATGGGAGGAGGAGATAACATCCTATCCAAGAATAGAAACCAGTCTTTGGTTGGGAAATAGGACCACAGCAGGGTGGAAAGTGGAGACACAAGGGAAGTGCAGTTGGTGCTGGTTCCAGGAACACCCAAGAGGAGGCAGAGTGAACAGGAAGAAATACTCTGGCTTTCTTTTTAAGGACCCAAGAGTACCTTTGATTGGTTAACTGACCCAGAGGCTACAGCACAAGGGATCCTGGGAAATGTAGTTCCCTACTATACAGAGGTGAGTAGAGGAAAAAAGGGGAACAGATCTAAGAGCAAGCAGCAACCGTCCAGCACAGCTTATAGCTCATTCATTATAGCTTTCACTCATTTTGAGGTTGAAGATAATGGTGAGATTCCTTACTATTTCTCTTTAATGCTGTGCACTCTAAGTAACTATATGCTAAGTAACTATATATTGTTTTAAAATTATGCTAAAAGCACATTATAACAACATCACTGAATACTATAAATGTCACGATTTAATGACTCCACAGTGCAATCGTAAAACTTTAACATTTAGAAGAGATACTTTAGTCTGAATCTTTAGTTTCCTGGTGAAGCAAACTGAGGTCCAAAGAAGTTAAGGGGAACTTCAGAGAATTGCTCAGAGATATTAATGAAGATATCGGTTTCTGTTTTTGAGCAATATCGGTGTGGAAAAGACTACAAGAGAAAATGGGAATCGAAAACATGATCCTGGGAGTCACTGACATTGTTTGACAACGCTTGAGGCTTTCATTCCTTCCAGATAAGAGATATGCCAACATGACGGATGATGGCAACTTTATATAAATGATTGAGAGAGTCATTAGTGTTTGCCAGATCATTCCAGTTGTCTTCATTTCTGCTTCGTGGTAGGACTGCAATTCCTGGTCCCCACTGTGGTCAGGTGGGGATAAGTGAATTGTCCTCGCTAATCAGCTGCAACATTGTAACTTCCAGGATAGAGCAATTAATTTCCCATTCAAGACAAGCCAGAACTTGGTCTTCCCTCTGTGAGAGTGACTGGTAAAATTTCCAGATAGCAACTGATATGTGCACTTGGATACAGATTGAGGACACCTGGTGCAGAGTCCCTACCTGACTCACAATAGGCATGTAACCTAAGAAAGAAGAGAAACTGCATTGTTTCAAGCCACTGAGATTTTGGCAGATACAATGATTTATTGTGCTTTAAGTAAGAAGCACACAACTACAGACAAATCAGCTTGCAAATGATTATTATTTATATTGCCCTTTGTGGAGTAATTATGACAACATTCCCACTTTAAAGATCTATAATCTAACTCAGCTAGTGACATACTCAAGAGAAGATGAATAATCACGTCCTGATAAAAGGGATCCTTCCTAAATTTTCAACAAATGTGTAAGGCGATTCCCCCAAAATAAACACACTGACCTTAAAACAGAACAGAAGACAAATTCTAAAGAAAATTTACCTTATGTATAATTAAGTGGTGATGGTAAATGTCAAGGAGAGCTGCATAAAAAGAAATGGATTGCCACCTAAAACAGAGAATTCCGTTTCCTATAGAGGAGCAGAAATAACCGCTTGTGGTGAAATTGTCTACAAAGCAACCTAACCTCCTTTGTTTAAGCTTGTTCATGAAGCACCTTCTAATTTCTTATTTCTAGACACTTTCATATGAGAAAGGAGATGCCCCAGGTAGCAGACAGGAACATCAAGCGCTAGGAATGACTATTTCCCATCTCACCCTAAAGATGAATTTAAACAAGAAACGAATTTATGAACATGCAAAGCTAAACCTGTCACCTCTGGTGACCTCAATCACAGGCACCCATCTGACGACAGTATGCAGCCACTCTTCCTGCTTTTATGACCGAAGCAACAGTAATTTAGCAGAACTTTATCTGCCAGTTAGTAGCCAGGAATAACCAGGGACTAGTCCAGATGCATGAGACCCCAAGCTTCATGGTTTTTACCAAGTACATCGATGTAAAGGTCTCTTGGCCACACCATAGGTTCAAACCCTTGTAAGAGTGGACAATATAGGGCATTGCATGCAGCCGTACATCCTAGATTTTCTGGATATCAGATATTAAGTTCAGCTGTCAGATTCTACGCCAAGATGTAGATAAGAAAAAGTTACTACATTGAGAAATGACCCGTAAAAACACATTTTTTCTAAAAATATAACACATTTTATGATTTTTTTCAAGATAAAAAATGAACGAAATCTTTTTGATTTTGACTGTTGATCTTTGTAACCAGGAGCATTTTGACAAAGTAAACAGATATTTAGTCTCAAGCGAATGGCTGACTGAAGGCAATTTTCAGAAAAACAAAACTTTGTTTTAAAAAAATGGGGGATTGATATTGTGAAGTTTTACTTGTAATTCAAGACATAAATTAGCTTAGCCAACTTCTTAAGTTAATCGTATATGCAAAAAACCACATGTACTCATTCAAAAAAATTAGAAAAGAAATAAGGAAAACAGGTAATATTTTACATCATTTTTTCCTTCCTATTAATTGAAAAGATGTTATTAAATGTTTAGGATGTCTGCAATAACACATAAACCAGAAATTAGTTTTTAGAGGACATAAGCATTTTGAAAACAAATAGAAAGTTTAACTTCTTGGAAGTAGATTGCTAAAAGCCATTATTATTTTTAAAAAGGCTTGCAATGGTTAAGTATAAATTTGAAATCTGCCTCTGCATAAGAGATCGCCATTGATACTGCTCTATTGTATAACCTGGCCTTCCTTTGGTTTTTATCACATCCCTCCCCATATTTTTTTATTATTTGAAATATTTTGTACACATAAAACACTTTATATATTTCTTGATATGAAGATATATTTCTATATAATATTACTGATAATTGGCATGTATTATAGACTATTATGTATTATATACATTATATATAATAAAGGTCTATAAAATAATAAATTACACCCACTTTCAAGCTTCAGACAGAGAACACTCTCCACTGCCTGTGAAACTTCCTTTGTACCCCATCTCATTTCTTCCCATCTGACTCCTCCCACAGGGGAGCCACTCCTCTGCATTTTGTATTTATTATGCCCTTCTGCTTGATTTGGTTCTACCACACACGGATATAGCCTTAAACAGCTTGCCAATGAATATTTTATGTTTTCGGACTTCACTCCTCCGCATGCTTTCATCTCTACATATTTTTTCTCATTTTTCAGTAATCCTGTCTAAATAAAAATTCTGCCATAATATACAGGAAACGCTGGAAAAAATTAAAATAATCTCTGAATTTCAAGAGCTTTTAAACATATTTGAGATACTTGATATTAAAGATATTTATTATCAGGAGACAGAGATGAAAGGCAGAAGAAAAACTTGAAAAACATACAATTATTTTAAGAATAAAACAGTAAAACTACCGAATGGAAATCTAAGGCGGTGTTTCGCCACTAGCAGATTTCGGTATAAACCAAGAAATAATGTCACTGGACTTGGATTATTTAGTTACACAATTGAGTATTTTTAATGAATTCGTTAGGTAAGCACATATTTATTGAGTGCCAGTATATGCTTGGGAAAGGAATAGGTGAAGTTAAAAGAAAAATGAAAACCAAAGCGAGTGCCAAAGAGTCACACTCTCGGTCATTTCTGTCATTTGGTGCAATGACAAATGATTTGATTTGAACCCTTTGGTTGCAGTCATAACTCCCTGAATCCCTTGAAATTTTTGATATTACTCACTGATTCCCAATGAGGAGGTCACGGAAATTCATATTCCCAAAAGCAGAGGGGAGAGGGAACCCCACAAAAATGCTTCCCTTTCCTTTCTGTGAAACACTTCTGAGATTATGGAGAAGAAAGATTTTCATCTACCACAGCTTTTAAAAGACAACTTGAAAAGTAAGCAAGAAAAACCAACTAACTCTTCTAAGAAATGGCTTGCTTCTCTTCATTAAAGAAAATGCAGTTTATATGCCAGAATTTGGAAGCTTTGGAAGAGAGATGGAAAGGACTGGAATGGTTTGGGAGGTTCTTGTAGAAATTTCTGGAGATTCAGTAAGGAATCTTTCAGTCTCAGAACTAAAACCTGCCTTAACCAGAGATTATATATTTTTTCGACTTGACTAGATGAGATTTTAAAAGGAGATTTTAAAAGGATACAGGGTTCTGCCCTCAGTTCACAAACAGGTCACAAAGTCAAAATATCAGACCCTTTTCATTCCATATTCTGCCACTTCCAATTTCATATCTTTGCTGCAGCAACATGTAACGGAATAATAATGGGACACAACTTCTCTTCTTTCAAAGCCTACTGATTTCATATTTCTCTCCAAATGAAATGGCAAGAAGGAACACTAGAAGTGGAGCTAACTTGTCTGTGGACATTTCACGGACACGTCGCCAGGCAATTTGTGTAACAGACTGAGAAACAAGCAAACAGACAAAGCAAGTAAAAAATAAAACAAAACCAAAAACCAAAAACCAACAACAACCCTAGCAAACCATGCGCGAATTGTGAGAAAATCTCAACTAATAGCATTTCCTCCATTTTTCCACTTTATCTCAAACATGAAGGTGGAGCTAAGCGCCACATACGTCTCCCTTTTTCTGACTTTGACCAAGATGTAAATGTCTGTGCTCTTCCTGTACGTGGATCTTTTTCTTCCCTTGTAAGAGATAGTTATGTAGATTTCTATTCGATATAAACCAATACTACCAATTCAAAAGCCAAACTGGCATATTTTGTGATATGTCTTGCAGAAAGCATATCATTTGTATCTCAGAAAGAAAAACCTGCCTTAAAGGAAATTCCTTCTCCAGAAACTAGATACTTTAAGGATCAGAAATAGCTCATCTTGTGATGCTATGAAAGGTGCCATGTTTTATTTATTTATTTATTTCAGGCTGAGGCTTCTATCTAGATCATGATATGTTCAATTCAGTGAGAAGCATTCAATTTATCACCGAATACTACTGCCCTTAAGGAAAGAGATTTTTTTTAATAGTTATTCATTTTGAACAATTCCTTTTCTGAAAGCTACTAGAAGACCACATAACCTTATCTTCAAGATCATCTTCATAGCTCTGCAAATCCTGGGAAAAACCACCCAGGAGAGACCAGCTCTGATGTAGCAGCTAGCTTGATTCTGATTGCTGCCTTAAATTATGTCTCTCAGGTGCTCAGATTTCGAAGGCCAATTTCTCGTCTTCCCCCCCCCCCCGCCAAATACAAAGGAGTTTAATGAACCAGGCAAGGAAATGTGCACAGAGCAAGGCTATGTAACCAGTGTTTTTGTGCACCCGCCAAACCTTGATAGTTACATTATAAAACTCACTGCCTTTCTGACACAGAATAGGGCCGATTAAATATTTGTTGAAAAAAATAAATGCATTTTTAAAATTGTCTCCTTAAAAAACATAACCTGTGCATTCTCCTTCATTATTTTCAATGTCAAGTTTGGTCTGTAAAGGGAAACTCACTGACTGGTAAGGAAATATCCCATGCTCAGATTTTTTGGTACTTATCACCGGCCCTGCTCTCACCAGTCTATGAATGCCTTCCATAAAAAGGTGGCTTTTCCACATATCTCAAGCTTATATCTCAAATTAGATTTCTTTCCCTTAAGACCATTTTCTCCCTTCCATGACTCGTCTTAATGGATGACACACTATCTACCTCGTTGGTGGGATCAACAACTTGGGAGTTCTGCTGGCTGTCTCCATCTTGATTACACTACATGTTCAACCGGTCACCAGGTCCTGAGGGGTATGCCTCTGTGATACTGCTCTGGGTCCCTTCACCCTGTGCTAAGTGGTGCTTTTTCAGCTAAGGGCTTCAGCTCCAGGAATGGGGTTGCTGGAACAGTCTAACCTGGGCTCTTGCTTTTAGTCTCTGCCTCCTTCTCCCT
The DNA here is from genome assembly GCF_002007445.2 of Ailuropoda melanoleuca. Lineage (NCBI taxonomy): Eukaryota > Metazoa > Chordata > Mammalia > Carnivora > Ursidae > Ailuropoda > Ailuropoda melanoleuca. Next base: position 125,082,116 of record NC_048224.1, on the reverse strand, counting down.
CCACACAGTGAATTTTTTAGTCACTGTTGGAGATGTTACAGAGGCTCCCATCCTTGTGCAGTGAGCTTCCAACTCCTGGGCATGAGCAGAGGGGTCATTCCTGATATACTTCCTGCCAACCAGTCTTCCCTCTGCCCTTCTCCTCCCCCTCGGCCTCCGCCATACTTCAGTGTTTATATCCTCGTTCTCTCCCAGGGTGTACGATTCCTCCTCTTTGGCCTGAGAAGTCCTTCTCTCCAAGTCTGTGATGCCCTCCCTCACCTATCACCATGGACTCATCACTTCTTCCTCTGTTTTTACACAGTGGGCTCCTCGAAGACCGGGATCATGACTTGCTTATCTTTGTATCATGGGTGCCAAACACAGTGCCTGGACTGTAAGGGGCTTTTCAGAACCACTTATTAAATAAACAAATGAGTGAAATGACCAAGATATACACAACTGACAACACTGAATAAAGAAAGTATGAAAGAGGAAACACGAGTAACTTGAAATGTATGTGAGTAAACTGGATACAGAGCAAGAGTAATATTCTCCCCGTGAAGATGTTTGACAAATGCCTAAATAAACCCAAGGTCTTGGACACTGCAATCTCCCCGACCATATGAACTTATGTTTTAAAGCGAACAAAGTCACATTTTGAAAGCTGTTTGACTCTCCTACTATGCTTTTACAAATTAAAATCAATTTTAATTTTGTAAATGATTTCCCTCCCCATTTGACCAGTGTAACTTATTTACCTCAGTAATTCCGGGAAAACATTTTGAGCAGCATTCTCTTTAACGTTAGCACGTCTGTACCCAGAGAAGCTTCTATGCCTAATAAGAACATTTTGTGATCTAGATTTAATCTAATATTTGTCTGACTTCACCCACTGAATAAACAGGGCTCATTAGTATCAAACACACAGTCTTTGTTTTTCATGACTGTAAAGCTGACCTTTGAAATGTAATCTTGTATTCTTAAGATTAGCATCCAATAAATCACAACATGAATTACAGCAAATACTTCCTACCTCTCCCCCTTCATGTTTTCTCTAACATAAACACAAGAAATTGTTTGAGAACTTTAAGATTTGTGGGGTGTTTTTGGTGCTTTTATCTCTCAGTTTCTGAAAAATGATATATAAGATGTTATCGCATGTTAATATTTACATCACAACATCTTGCAACCAAGACTGGGAAGAGAACTACATATAATATGATTTATGCAACAAGACACAACTATTAAAGAACAAGGTGTATGAATTAAGTCGGTATGTCCTAAATACAACTATGTGTGATATAGCTGTTACAAAATAAGAGCTTAAAATATATATTAACATGATTGATGTTTAACTAAACATTTTTTGGAAGTGTTTACATTTAATAAAATATTTATATTTTAAAATTCTTTACTTTAATTAAAAATGCAAAATGACATTTAATATTGCCATAAATCTTATAGCCCAGACCTCATTTAAGGATTTTTCTAGAGTCCATACCTTTTAATACTTTAGATATTTTCAAGGCGTATTTCTGTGGTGTTTTCAAATATTGATATTTAAATATTTACTAATTGTGTTTTTCTGACATGCATGGTTTTTCTAGTTTCAATATTTAGAAAAGATTCAGGAGATTCACAATATAACTCATACATCAGAATGGTTAAAATATCATAAAATGCATTTTTAAACCATTTTTGAAATATTTCAGTATGATATTAGCAAGAATCAAGATATTATTCAAAGGCAACAGGGATTCTTTCTTTAGTTTTCTAAGGAGCTAAGGGAAACTTGGAAGTATTTTAATAATACACGCTACAGAAATAAACAGATTCTGGAAACGAACTTAGGTTACAGTTGTATGTTAGAAGAGCGTCGAAAACCCACCAAGTGAGTAACTTTGATTTCTGAAGCGAGCATTAAAATTCAGCATACACTGTTCACATGATGTTGAACCTTTATCTGCAAAATGAGGAAGTTGGAGAGATTTTTGCAGCAATTTAAAATATGGAAATAACTCTCTTCTGGCTGATTTACGACGTGTGCGGAGTAGTCAATGAATGAACCCAAGTTTAGCCTGGGAACGCTTTTCCACCAAATAACATTTCAGGTTTCATCCTGCTGTAAGGGTTCATGGTTTCCCATCCCCCTCCTCTCCCTTGCCAAAAACCACCCTGTAAAGCGTCCCAGATCAAACAGGATGGTTGGCCAACAGACTAGAGTGGTCAGACTGGTTAGCCAGGTACTAAGTCTGGGCAAAGCCAAACCTAACATACCCCAGGGAAAGAGTTCTGTATAGTAGACCCTTCTTTAAAATACTGAGTAAACGTCAGAGGTGCCAGGAGTTTGAAACACACTATGGTCAGTTTGAACATGACTTTAGGTCCAGGCAGAGGAATCTGGGTTTTAATCTCTCATTTTCTTGACCCATAAAATAAAGTTAAATGAGACCTCACAGACAACTGAATGAGAATAAGCCTGAGAAATGCCTGCCAACACAAATCATGGCACACCATCATCTCAAAACATGTAAGTTGTATTTTACTTATGATTTAAAATCGTGGGTTTCATTTTTATACTTCCTAGAATTAGAAAATTGTGTCTCACCAATATTCACTTAATAACCCTGCAAGCAGGAACTTTAAAATTGTGATGGAGGTAAGGTTGGAATGGGGTACTCATCTTACTTCTTACTCCTTTAAGCTCTAATCCAGCTGGACCATTGTTTTGGGATGTCCCATATACTAGATCCATGGTTTTCAAATTATTCAGTGATAGCAGTGGGACCGTTTTTTTCCACATGGAATCTTAGGCAGAGCCCTGAAAGATACACACATGGATCATATCAGAAGTTTTTCTGGAGTGGGAGTTAGGGGCTTGGGTGGAAGAGACACAGTGACCTGAGGGACCCCAGCATTGCTCATAGTGTGAAGAATATTATACAATCCATGCTGTTTCAACTGAAGTCCACGGGCGTTTGGAGAGTGGTGGTCTGAGGATCTGTTTAAAGAGGTTTTGAGGGAAAACATTTTGATAGTGATCTAAGAATATCATCTGGATGACTAATAAATAACTGGGCATTTATAAATGTCTCTGTGTCCACGTTTTGTTTGGGTTCACAACCATATGGGCTTCTGGCTGTCACCTAAATTGATAGCACTTAACAGATAATGTATCGTTAAGCCCTGCTGTGTATCCTCATTTCAAAGACAGTAATCATCCAATGTCCATTATGTCCCTGTTAAATTATTTTTACCAGTTATAAAAATGAAACTTCTCTTTCTCAGGGATAGCTACTGATTGAAAAATATTTTTCTCGAATGACTTTCATTTCTTGAGTTATTTAATAAACTGAGATTTGTATGTGACATTACAAAAACTGCAATGTGCGATGGAGTAATATACAAATTTAATTATTCCTGGCTGGAAAGAAAAGAATAACAGCAGATTTAGTCTGTGCTTTTGTGCCAAGTGAATGCCAAACAGCCTCAGGGCCTCTCACGGGAGGCCAGGAATGATGAGCAACAGCTGACATTGGGGGAAGAGTGGTGGGGATGGCAGAACGGTGTCCTAACGCACATGGCGGGATAGGCTTGCCCAAGTCCAAGGGACCCATTCAACGGGGTTCAGGCATTGCCTGGTGCTGAAAAACTCTATGTTAGATCTTTAAACAACACTGACCCACCATTAACATTTTCCTGTTTCATTTCCTCTCTGTCCTACCCTCCCCTTAATCTTTTTAATGGGTCCCTCTGTGAATGTGCCATGCCTCCTGGGTCTTTTTTAGACATTTTAACAGTGATCACCTGGAGACAATGCTTTAACCCCAAAGAACTGAGCTAGTGGGAATATAATATATCTTCGCAGGCTGGTGGGAAGGGATGCAGTACTCCTTAAATCACACTGCTAGATGGTTGTCTGTCTTATTTAATCAGAGGAGAACTCACTGGCCTCCCTGAATGCCTGATTCATTGATTCCTCTTGCACCTTTCCCCACACCCCAGTGCTTGCCTCTCCTATTAAAACATTCTCACTTTCCTTAGCCTTTATTTATAGAGTATATATTTATATTTCAAAACCTTTATCAGTTTTATTCAATTGTGGGGCACAAACAATACATTTCTATGATCAATTCTGCAGTTTACGAAGCAAAATGGAGTGTTTTCTCAGTTGTAAAATGCTATCAATTGCTAGGCCCACATTGATTTCCTACCAGCTTTTTAGGAAAAAAGAGGCAGTATATATTAAATGTACACAATTTGGAGATGCATTCCAGTTTCATCCTGATTTCAGAAACATTCACTGTGAAGAGACCTTGCATCCGAGCACAGAGGAGTTATGACAAGTGACTAACCGGGTTTGCACGCCTAAGCTCCGAAGCTACATGAGAGGGGAAACGTGGACAGGTGGAGGGGTTTTTCAAACGATCCATGCTGAGGACTAGGGGTTCTCGCAACACTCCTGACTTGTCTCCCTGCTTCTGCCTTTGCCCACCTATCCACTTGTTTTCAGCACAGCCGAGCGATCCTTTAAAACCCTTGTCTGATGACTCGGGCCTCGGGTTCCTAAACCATCACTCAGAGGAACGCCAGCTGTGTGCTAGAACCAACTCGCACCAGTTCAAGAAAGGTGACAGTGACATTTTGGGAAATGTTGCAAGCTGGTTCAACATAGCCACTGTTAAACCTTAAATGACATGAACCAAGAATTAAATAAATTATTTATAAAACAAGGTAACAAATACTCAAAACTCTTCACTAATTATTTTATTACATTTTGCTATTATAGATGCCCTTGCAATGATTTACATCTATTACCTCGATAGGCATGTTAGAAATACTAGGGGACGGTGTACTACTGCACGTCTCTCCCCAACCCTCCGATCAGCAGTGCCGTCATGCCTGAACTCGGCCCTGGTCAGAGTATTTCCATCACAGCAGTTGGCAAATGCTGTAATTAAAGCCAAATCCCTTCTAGATAGTCAACATTTACCAGCACTCCATGAGTAACCACAAGTCCTTACACAGGCCTGTAAAAGCCCTCTGCACTCTGGCTCCTTGCCACCTCTCAGACCTCATTTCCTACCACTTTCTCCTCCTTCCTTCTACTCTAGCCACACCAGTGTCCTTGTAAGGGCTGACTCGCTGCACAACTCTAGGTAGGGGGCACTAGTCGCACTGTTTCCTGCATAAATGGTGCTCCTCCACACCACTGCCAGCCATCCACCAAGTTGTGTAATTCAGAGAAACTATTCCTTTCCGTGTCTGGAAGAAACCATGCACAGTTCTGCCACAGGGCCTTTGCACTGGCTATTCCCTTTGCCTATATGTTCCCCCAGAGAGCCCCCTGCCCTCTCATTCACATTTCTCAGGTGTCTCTGAAATGTCACCTTGTCAGTGAAGCTTTCCTTACCATGCCCTTTAAAAGAGCAAACTTCCCCTCCCCCATTCTCTGGCACTCCTGAGTGCCCTTCCTTCTTTATTTTTCTTCATAGCACTTACCATCGACTGCTGTACTAAATCTGGTACTTTTTACTCTACTTTTGCCAATTTCTCCCCACCGCAATGTAAACTCCAAGAGAACACTGGCTTTGTTTAGTTCGCTGTGTTCCCAGGACCTGGAGGGGTGCCTGGCACATGGTGAGTGCTCAATGATATTATAGAATGACTGAGTGAATGCATGATGATTTTAATAAGGACTCTAATTTTATATAAAATATAATTTATATATGTACACACACATATATGTATGCATCTCTATGCACATATAATTTTGATTTATGTATACACATGTGTGTATATATGTGTACGTGTGTACACACACATAAACTAGGGGTCTGAACAGCTGTACTTGAATTTCCACTGTTGATGCTGATGGACATGTATTATTGGATCTTTAGTTGAGAAGCCTGACTTTGACATGGACACTCCAAGTGGTGAAGTGTGGGAAGTGTTTCACTAGCATAGAATGGGTTTCCCTTTCTGCTAGGACAACACATGGGTGCCTGAATCTGATGACCTCCCTAACTTTGAGACAGGGAATTGGTTTTGTTCATCACTGGAAGGAGATCAAGGCAGGGGCTTGACCTAGTTCAAGAAAGGTGGCTGTAGCTAAACAAAGAATAAATTCCAAAAGAAAGTGAATCCTTTAGTTAAAAGGGACAAAGTGAGTTTTCCCGAATGGGGACATAAGAGATGGGAAATGAAAAAAAAAAATAAAGAAAGAAGGATGAATAGGAAAAGAGAAGCAGGAATACCATACGTCCACGTGGAATGATCTGGAAACAGCAGGGATGACGCGATGTTGGTCTTTACAACTCTTCTGATCACCCTCTTCTTTCTCTGCTTGGTCCCTCCATATCCAATAATTTAACGACATAATTATGGGCATTTTTGCATTAAAGTTCTCCTACTGTATGGGTTTCAGATACCATTTTGGACATATTAAAGGCCGACACATATCTAAAATATTTTAATCTTCATTTCAAAAAAGTCATAAAACAGAAGTTTTCCACTTTCCCAAATTACAAAACATGCCCTCAGGAAAGTTCATTTCCTAAGTTTGTTCCCATTCCTACTCCAATAACTTTCACATCTGTGTTCAGGAATCCTCTTCACCTATGAAAAGCTAGCTTTGTTATTTCTTTGCCCCAAAGACTAATAGCCACAAAATGGAAAGCTGACCTAAAAAGGGCATCCTGCTGGCAGAGTTGAGAGCCACACAATCCTAGGCGCCCACCGAAGGTTGAGTGTCCCTCCGTTGTTTACTGGCTGCCTTGTGCTCTTCTTAGAGGCACGACCTAACCCTGAGTCTGGCACGAGGTAAGTGATCGGTAAATATTTTCTGAGTGAATGAATGAATGGCCAACATAAATAGGATGACTTAATTTGCTTGGCCACCTTCACTTTCTTTTTCCTGTGATTCTTCACGAACATTGTGTGACTTAGGTAATCGCCACGAAGCCCTCAATTGTACATGGTAATTAAAACAAATGAGAAAAGCCAAGTTACAGGTGGTATTTTCTCCAGGAATAATAGAAGTGGGCTATGACATCCACCCTTGATATTACTCACCTACTCCAACAATTGCCTGGGATTTCCATGTGTTAATGACCTGGAATCATTATTCAGGATACGCCACCTTTAGAATGATAATTAAGCCCTGGGTTTCTATGACTGCCACACTATGCGCCCCGCGCTCACAGCAGCAGCAGCACAGCGGAGTGCATTACAAGTCCTTTTCCTGCGTAGACAAATCATCGGGGGAAGAGAGCAGCCTCGTTAGGCAGAATGCTTGTGTAGCTATGTCGGATACCAAGTAAGGCACAATGATGCCACGGAATTAATAAGATATTAATATAGCTGCTCTTTAGTGCACTGCCAAGGTAATTACAATATTCTGAAGCGAAAGGAATCACTCATGGGCCTCTGGACCAGGGCCTCAGTAACTCTATGTGGAAAAAAAAAATCCCCCCAAACCAACAACTGCATGTCTTATTTCTATTGAAATAATAATACTAATTACTAAAAAAAAAGATCAACTCGTTTTGTCAGTGCCTTGAAGGTTGACAAAAAAGTCAATGTTTACATACTGGCTGAATCTGGAAAGCAGTGCCTTAGAACAACTGTCTTTGAGAACGCCTCCTCCCTCTAATTGCTAGCTTCTTCTCTCACACACCCTTGAAGGCAGGGTCTAGGCACCCGTAGCAATGGAATCATTGTCAGTGGAAGAAGAAATGGAAAAGAACAAGAGATCTTTCTCCACGGGAGGATGCAAACGGACCACTAGTGCTAATACGATTTTATTTAAAGTACACTTGTTGGGATGCTTAGAATGGAAAGATAGCTTCTAGGAAGCTCTTAATTATTCTCCAGGGGGCTGGACGATGTGACCTGGAGAAAGCCACAGGCTTTGGAGGCAGCCACGCCCCGGGGACACACTTCTTGGAGGTAACAGCTGGCCAGCCTCCCAATGCGTGTGGGTTCCGAGTGTAAGTGCACTCAAGGTCTCAGACCTAAACGTTAGTATGGAGAGTCCCCTGTGCCCCACCTACCCCTGTGTACTTTTCCACACTATGCTTAGGACTGTTTAATTTTCTCCAGTTCCTAAGCTTCGTGAGGTCAGAAGCTGTATCTCTCTCACTCATCATTATGTCCCCGATATCGAGCACAACTCCTGGCCTGTGGCAGGCATTTCGTCAATATGTGTTGATTTCACGAATAGGGTTTTGTGTAGATTAAATGAGCTAGTATATGTAAAGTACCCGGCATTCGATAACAATTAACTACTTAATTATTTCTCTTCTCTCCCAGGTAAACAATTTATTAAAAGGCTCAATTTATAACTAAATTACCAAAGTCGTTAGCTATAATGCTGATAAACACTCCTTATTAATAATTATCCTGCATTTTTATAAAATCTCAGAAAATTAGGGGTTTCCAAATATGGAATGCTTACAAGATTTCTATGAAATAAGCAAGGGACAATTCATTAAAGAAGTTTGGTATGTAAAGTTAAAAGAAGTTAAAGAATAAAAAGAATCACCTTAGGATTTGTGTAAATATCAAGCTCTTCCAGTGACCAAAAAGCATATTTTCTTATTCACTAAAATGTGATTTCTATACCGGACTGTACATATTATATAAAGCTGAGCTACCTAAGTTTTACAGTTCAAGAAAGTGGCAGTAGTATAAATATTCTTTATCGAGCATCCACGTAGAAGCATTTGTAGGGTTGTGTTGGGGACTTAATTCCGGCTAGCAGGCCAGCGGTAGCCTCTAGGAGACACCAGTGCCCCTGTAAATGACAACCAATGGATCTGCCACCCGAATTACGCATCACAGATTCTCTCTGTGCCTGGTTGAGGACATACTCGGACCTGAGGAAGAGTCAAGCAGTCTATTCCAAAACATGAAAGATTGGTCCTGAGACAGAGAAATTATGTTAAATGAATGAAGGAAAAAGTAGCCCCCTTGTTTGAGGAGATTTATCTTCCCTTTGCTTCAAAAATTCAGCTGGGACTAACTCTCCGTAACAGTTGAACCCACATAATACTAAAGCTTTGACCCCCTTCCCTCTGATATCAACCTCATTACCTATGCATTTCAAATCTTTAAAAAACCTTCAGGTGCAAAAAGGAGATGGCTAAATGGCCCCCTGGAGGCCGCTTGCAGCCACATGACTCTATTAAAATGGATGGTCCTATCTGCCTAAGTACTTGGAGAGGATGAAGTACATCCTTCAAAGTGATGATTTCATTCTATAAACCTATGGCCTCCTTTCCTTAGAGAGCACTTGTCTGCTTTCTATTTTCTCAGCTGAAATCAGATAAAATATTCCCAATACCGCCTGGAGTTTAAACTCATTGGCGCTTACCACATATTTAACCATTTACTTATAGGAGACAATAGAGTTTAGTGATTGAGAACCAGGCACAAATTGATGCTCATGGCACTTGGCCATTTACTACTGTGTGACTCTGGGTTAATCATCCAACTTCTACAAATCCCACTTTCTAAGTCTGTAAAATGGGAAAATCATGGTATCACCATTTAGCGTTGTTCCAAAGACTAATTGAGACAATAACTGGAAAGCGCCCAGCTTGGCACCTAAAAAGACCTCAATAAATATGATTATTTATTATTATTATTATCTTTTACAATGATTTCAGTTCTTAGTCTTATCTTTCTCAAGTGGGTTGTGTACAATTAGAACACAGATGGGACTACGTGAGGTTCCCCGGTGATATGGCTGGTTTGTCTTGCATGTTATAGCCTAAACTTGCACACATGTACCCGAGGAAGGAATTTACCTCCATTTCTATTCCCTACCCTAACCTATCAGAAGATAAACTTCTGTATCTTTTCAGACAGAATCAAACTTCTTAGTCTAATAGCTACTGTCTAATGATTTGGATTCCACATACCCTTCCCATTTTCTAATGGCTCCTCCTGCAAGCTGGCTAAAGGTTAATGCTTCGTGTTTCTTGACTACAACCTCTGTACCCTTGCTTGTGACGAACGCTTCTCCTACAAGCCTTTCCAAATCTATCTGTTCTTCAATGCGTAGGCCATATGTTCCTCCCTCAATGAAATTTCCTCAGATATCTTTAAGACTTCTTTTTTCCCCTGGAACTTCCACAGACATTAACCTTACCATTTATGGAGAGAAGACTGCAAGCCTGATTTAACCCCAGAATCCAAATTTAGCCATGTGTGTTTTGGCTGGTTACTTGAGGACCTCTTTTAAATGCAGTTTCTTCATTTTGGGGTAGGGACAGTAATGCCACCTTGAACAGTTTTTGTAAAGCTAAAGTAAAAACCTTAGCTCTGTGCCTGGGTCATACTCAGTGTTCGGTAAAGGTCATCTTCCGCAGTTTAAATGTTTCACAAATACGAAACCATTTTCCAGCTGACTGGATTTGAACGTTTTCCATGAGATCCTACAGCTCCATCATTTACGTCTTTTACACATTTGTTAAAGTTTCAGCTTGGTCAAGTTCAAGTTGTAAGAAACAAGACTACTGCTATTGAAAAGCTCATTATTCTTGAAAATTGGAAACTTCTTAACAATACTGCATATTGTACAAGGTACGTGCATATTTAAGGACATACATCAAACACATTAGCGAGTGGTGATGATGGGGGTAAAGGGAGTACAGGGTAAAAGGAAGGAAATAAAACAAATCTTACAGGAATGGATAATAATAATGTGCTAGGAACTCAGAGCATGATTAATTCACTTTTTTTTCCTTTTGCTCCCAAGGAGCCATTCAAAAATAAAACTTAAGACTCAGCAGCCCACAAACATGATCTGTAGAGATCCCGCTTGTGCTTTTTACACTTAGAACACGGACAATGGGTAATGTTTTATGGTTGAAAAATCTGTCATATGGAATTTATAAAGATCTTAAGGCAATTTTAGAAAAGTGACCTGCTCCTCCAGAACGGTGTCCTTTGAACTTTTCTTGGGATTGCCATATGTATTCCAAGGTCTGAGCAAATGTTCTTAATGAAGTTATGTGAAAAGAGTAACCTTCTCTTCAAAAAGCACTTTGCGATACGCTCAAAGAGTTGCCAAAGAGAATTAGGTCTCTAAGCCAACGCTGTGTGAGTGTGGGTAACCAATTAACATGCCCAACTCCGATCCCTGGGCCAGGATGAGCAAGCAGAGCGTTAACGTCAATTTTGCATGTGCTATCATCAATGAAAATTAAGTAGCAGTAGCTTAACTGGAAAAAAAAAAAGTCTATTCTCTCAATGATCCGGATCTCCAGACAAAAAAGAAAAATGGCACTTTTAATAAGAAGGCTGTCAGTTCCACAAGGTATCATCCATGATGCTACAGAGCCACATAAAAGACGTGCCAGTCATGCTTAAAATAGCACGGATGCTTAACAGAAAAATAACACCATAAAAATAAACAGCAAAGATAAAGAACGGGAAGCTTGGGAGAAAATTCGAAAAGAAAAGAATTGGCAATTTTCCAGGCTGTCACTGCCCTTTAGGTATTCAGATGATGCTATGGAAAGTGGCCTTGGAACCAAAGTGCGTAACATAAGCTTTAAGGAGTTCAAAGTGAGTAGATCTGCTGATTGCTATTTGACCACCAGCATCTGGTCAGAGCCTATGTGTGAATTCCAAAGATCAGCTTCCCCAGCACCCCCTGCAGGGGGCTGCCAGCTAGCTGAGTCACCCTAGCACATTGCAAGGAAAGCCCTGGATTGTTTCGAGCTTTAAAGAAATGTATTTTAACAAATAAAATAGCTCTATATTTTGTAAATTGGTAGTTCTCCAGGCATATATTTGGATCTCAAAAACTTTCTGAATGAAAACGGACTAAATTGCTTTGGAGTTATGACCAAAGTTCTTTTAATCACTTCATTTGAAACATAGAAATGCCAAAGTTCAGAATCAACTTCTTAGTTCTTTCTGAAATTTACAGTAAACTTCTAGGGAATGTGATAATTATCTTTTAACAACAACGGTTTTAAGATGGATAAATAAAAACGTATTTTCTTTACAATGCTTACTTCTCTTAGGAAAAGTAGAGAAGAACAGTGGTTCGAGTGTATTGAATAGCTTTAAATAATGGTGATGCATTTGTTCATCATCTCATATATAAAGCTCGACATGGGGAATACAAGGGTAAAGAAGACAAAGTCTATGATTCAAAAAAGTGAAAATCTCCCAGAATCAAGTTAAGATGACAACTTCGGTTTTCAAAGGGAATTCATACAGAAAAACAATTACTGAATACCTACTATTTCCTGGACCCTGGGCCAGCTTTTAGGAATACAAAGGTAAATACAAAAGTGCCATCAGAAGTTTATAATCTAGAGATTCTCATGTAAATAAACCGTAACAATGAACTGTCAGAGGTGCTATGTTGACTCTATGTCCACGTCCTATAAATTAGAGTACAAAATACAGAAGAAGGAAGAAAGGCAAGAACAAACAGTTTTACAGGGGAAATCAGAGAGTGCTACATAGAAGGAAAGACATATTAAGTGAGCCTGACAAGATAAAATGTCCACGAACAAATAGTTTGGAGCCATTTCTTTAAAGTTTTATTTTAGAAACAGAGGAATATATGTGGAAGACAGACTGGGAAAAGGTATTTGCAAGACATACAATAAATAAAGGATTAGCATCATATTAAATAAAGAATGCCTATATGACCAATAAGAAAAACAATATATAACAGGGAAAAAATGGACAAAGAACATGAACAGGACATTCAAAGAACAGAAACTCTAAATTGCCATTAAACATATTTAAAAATGCTCACTTTTATTGGTAATCCAGGAAATGTCAACTAAAGAGAAAGTATTACCAGCATGTAAAAAATTCTGATAAAAAGTATTGCAGAAGGAATACTCCTATAAAGAGCAAATGGAAATTTACATTTGTACAGGCACTTCGGAGAGCAAGATGGCAATGTCAAATAACATTGAAAATGCCCATAACCATGACCCAGAAATTGGTAAAACAAACAAACAAAAGGGAAACAAAAACCCTTGCACATTTTCACAAAGAGAAATGTACTGTATTATAACATACACTCTAACTCTCTGTTGAAGTATATCTATTTGGTTTTTCTGCTAGTATTTTCAATTCAACCAGTCTAAATCTTTCATTACATCAACTATTTTAAAATATTGGGTCTTTTAATTTAATTGCATTCATGATTTAAATATCACTCAACCTGCAAGCCTCAATATTATCTTTGACTCCAGCCCGATCCCTATCCTACATTTAACGATTCACCAAATAAAGGCATGCAGAGATCCAAAATATGTCCTGTTCATTTCCTCACTCCTTTCCCACTCTGTCAATAAATCACTCCTTTATTAGTTTGCCAGACCAATTGCAATACTTTTCTATGTGTTCTATTTGTCTTCAGATTTTTCTTCGTTGCTCTTTTTCCAGCCCACTCACCCCATAACCTAGTACTCTACTCACTGTTATAGCCAGATTAACCAAGGCGGTAGTCGCCTGCTCAGGAATCTTCCCTGGCTCTCCGCTGAGTATTATAGAACGTCCACCTTATTCATCTGGAAGTCATGGTCTGTTATAACTCGGCCCTGGGTATGTTTCCTGATCTCATTTTCCACTATTCCATGACAGGTACTTAAGTATCCCATGATTACTCAAATATTGGCCACCCCAAATGTTTGAATAATTCTCTACGCTCCTATCCCACTGAACTCTGGATCACAGACAAGAACAAGCCAGCATGACCTCTGTAAATGCTGTCCAGTAGGTGAATCTTGCCATTAGCTCCAGTTTTCTTTCAAACCAGGGTGAAGAGACTTCTGTTTTTGTCTGTGACATACAAGATAATTAACTGTTGAAAGCTTTGCAAATCATTGTGTTACAAGTGAAGCTTTAAAGAGATCCTAATATATCCGTCAAACACGCGATTATTGTAATGATGACACCAGGTTCTGTTGATGGAGCCATGATGACTAAAACACTTTGTTTTTAATGAGGTAAATCTCCTTTGTGTAACAATCAATACCTATTGCTAAAGAGATCTGGGCAGCTTTATAATTGTTACAAATTTAATTATTTTAGCAAAAGTGAATACAAGCTGTATAAATATGCCAAACAGACTCTTGGCTTCAAAACACTTATTTTTAGAATTGCAACTGATTGTCGCTCCTAATACAGAAGAGCTATGATCTGTAGCTGCTGACCACATTTGAAAGAACCCCCATAATTGGACTGCAGAACCTATTTCCAGAACCAGTAGAATTCGATTAAAAAACATACAAAGGACTTTTTTCTTCTCATTAATATCTAGGTGGTGTGGTATTACAATGTCATACTCTAGGGCAAGTATTTATGGAATGTCCATTGTCCCTGAACTGGAGACTTGAAATACATTTATTTCAGAATTTAAAGCTCATTGCTGTGCCAAGAAGTTTACCATTTAGTGAGAACCACAAGATTCAGAGGTTGGTGATCAGTGTCAGTGGTAATAATAACTGTTAAGTTCTCCAGAGTCCAATAAAGGTACAGCTATGCTTGTGGAAGTAAGGTTTGGGGAGTGTGTCACTCTCATAAACTCAACGCCATCACAGCTTCCATCCACCGGGTGCCAGTGCATGGCAGGCACAGCCCTAGGCGCTATTTAGGCATTAACTCTGCTCATTAGAAAGATCCTGCAAAACCACGTAAGAGGAAAACAGAGCTTCACATGGTTAAGCAATTTCCCTAAGGGATATAAAGCTTTTACATGTGGCATTTAGAGGAGAATATCGTAGTTTCAAGGAAGGGAAAAGACAATAAAGGCGATCGTGTTTGCAAAAGAAAACTCAGGTTGAAGAATAGTAGGTAATAAGTCAATTGGGCAGAGCATGGCTCACCAGCGAAGTTTCCTGAAGTACAGATGAAAATAGAAAGATAGTTGTAAATTTTTTAAATTATTAAAAACCTAATATATTTTATATTTTTACATAAATTACCTTTAAAACAGTCTTGGCAGGTAGAACTCATTACTCCCATTTTGCAGATGAAACAAAAATAAGTTTGGTGAAATGTCTTGCCTGAGGTTACTTATCTAGGAAGGGTAGAGTCAAATGCAGATCCTGGACTAGATCTGTATTTGAGCTTGAAAAGAAAGGGTTGTAGACACGGTGTAGTTATGAACTATCTGAAGAGAATGATCAAAGCAGGCCCGCAAATTAAGAAATAATTCACAGACTATTTTCCCTATAATCTCCCTGATGATAGGGACGGTTTCTAATTACATCTATAAAAGATAGAGATTGTAGAGATGAGGGTGTTAGATAGAACATGTTTCTCTCCAGTAACATTCTTCCATCTTCTATGGAAACAGAGAAGCAATGTTGTTCTCATTGCCCAGAATTTTTCCCTTGATCACAACCTCTTGTCTTCCCTCACACTTTTTTTTTTTTTTAAAGATTTTATTTATCTATTCGACAGAGATAGAGACAGCCAGCGAGAGAGGGAACACAAGCATGGGGAGTGGGAGAGGAAGAAGCAGGCTCATAGTGGAGGAGCCTGATGTGGGGCTCGATCCCATAACGCTGGGATCACGCCCTGAGCCGAAGGCAGACGCTTAACTGCTGTGCGGCCCAGGCGCCCCTCCCTCACACTTTCTAAACCAGCTCTTTGTCCTCTCCAAGATTTCCAGTTCCTCGATCCCTTCTTCCCTTGTTTATCAGTCCTCCCCATCCTCACTGCCCCCACCCCCTGGCAGTGGCCTTCCTGACCCCCTAACCCAGCCATAAACCATGGTGCCCTATTTCGGCTTTGCCCGTCTTAGCTCCCTCATCCCCTTGGTGTTCTACCACAGACACAGCGCTGACACCTTGCCCTCATTACAGCAGAGCACCCGTTTGCTTGGCTTGTCTTTGGTCTACAAAGCATCTTTAGAGGCGGTACTCTAAATGCGATCATTGAAACCACTCTTTACGCTTCAGTTTACGACATTGTTCCACGATTCTTTCAGTCATCGTGAGCCTATTCGTTGTCTATCTTCCATGAAGACTGCTATAAATTTGTTTCCAAGCCCCAAACCTCTCCCTTTAGTCTTAGCAACTTACACTTTTCAATTTCCCTGAGAAAGATCATCTCTTGTGAAGTTCTTTAGCGTCTCATCTCTGCACTTTCAAACTCCATTCATTTGCCTACCTTCCCCCTCTTCATCCTCACCTTTGACACCATCTTGGACCTAACTTCTTCTTGTGCTCTTTACCTTCATTTCCCTATTTTTGTAGATTACTGCTCTTCTCTTTTGCACATTTTTAATCTCTCTCTTTCTCTCCTGGGTCCTTTTTCCTGGTGTATAAATAGGTTCGATTTCCCTTGACTCAGAAACAAAACAAACGTTGCTTCACACCCACCTTCCTCTACACCTCAGAAATCATCAGGTCTTGTGAACTCTGTCTTGCTACCTACTTCCACCAACCCTATTCCCTCACAACTTAGAGTCTGTTCTATTAAGTCACCGCTCATTTCCTAATTACCAAATAAACTGACCTTTTCTCAGATTCTCAGCACATCTAACACTGTTCAACTGTCTTTATAAATCATAGTTTCTCGGGGCGCCTGGGTGGCACAGTGGTTAAGCGTCTGCCTTCAGCTCAGGGCGTGATCCCGGCGTTATGGGATCGAGCCCCACATCAGGCTCTTCTGCTATGAGCCTGCTTCTTCCTCTCCCACTCCCCCTGCTTGTGTTCCCTCTCTCGCTGGCTGTCTCTCTCTCTGTCGAATAGATGAATAGAAACTTCAAAATAAATAAATAAATAAATAAATAAATAAATAAATAAATAAATCATAGTTTCTCAACTTCAGTGCTAGTGAGACTTTTAAGCCGTATAAATCTTTGTTGCTAGGGTGTCCTGCGCACCATAGGATGCTTAGCAACATCCCTGCCCCCCCCCCACTGGA